>NW_025951554.1:0-6000 GCF_023119035.1 Salvia hispanica
TATCACAGCAGAAAAGCAAACCCAGAAATAAATGCGGAACAAAATAAATAATAAAGAAAGAACACACCCGAAACTTTGATAACGGAGTTCGGCCAAATTGCCTACGTCTCCGAGCACCCTCTGCAGAGCCCGATTATATTAAACGGAGAAGAGAATACAAATGTTTGAGGATGTTTACAAATGAGGGAGGAGTGCTCCTTTTATAGGCAGCCACTCCCCCCAAATAACCAATACCCACCGATGTGGGATTGGAAACTTTGACAATTAGTCAAAGTTTGTAGGCAAACTTCAACAAATCTCCACCTTGGCAAAATTTCAAATCCCACCGATCACGAATCTTCTCCACCCAAACAAATGACTCGCGGTGCTTTCATATTGGCGCTGTCAAGCGCCAACTCCAATTCGCAGAATATTAACCAAGTCCAAACAATGTTCAAACTTGGCTCTCGTCACCACCTTGGTCAACATATCTGCAGGATTCTCCAAAGTCGGAACCTTTCTGATGACAATTTCCTCTTCTTCGAGAATTTCCCGCACAAAATGATAGCGAACATCAATATGCTTCGTCCTTGCATGAAAGACCTGATTCTTTGCTAAATGAATAGCACTCTGGCTGTCAGAATACACTTCAAGTTGTTTCTGACCAACACCCAATTCTTTCAGCAACCCATGAAGCCAAATTGCCTCCTTTACAGCTTCAGTAATAGCCATATACTCTGCCTCTGTCGTAGACAAAGCTACCGTTGACTGCAAGGTAGACTTCCAACTAACTGGCGCACTTGCTAAAGTGAACAAATAGCCAGTAGTAGATCTTCGCTTATCCAAATCACCAGCATAGTCGGAATCACAATATCCGACTACAAAATGACCAAGTGATTTATCCTGCTCAAACAACAAACCAATATTTACAGTATCTTTGATATACCGCAGAATCCATTTCACAGCTTGCCAATGACCCTTACCTGGATCATGCATGTATCTGCTCACAATACCAACGGCCTGTGAAATGTCGGGTCTTGTACACACCATTGCATACATCAAGCTTCCAACTGCGTTAGCATAGGGAACTTTCGCCATATATTCTCGCTCATCATCCGTATTTGGAGATAACTGAGAACTAAGTTTCAAATGAGGAGCAAGTGGGGTACTTACAGGTTTGGAATCATCGTTTATACCAAAACGCTGAAGTACTTTGGTCAAATACTGCTTCTGTGTCAGCCAAAGCTTGCCTCCCTCTCTATCCCTTGTAATCTCCATGCCGAGAATCTTCTTGGCTTCCCCCAAATCCTTCATCTCGAACTCCTTACTCAACTGAGCCTTCAATCTGTCAATTTCAACTTGGCTCTTTGATGCTATTAGCATATCATCAACGTATAAGAGTAGGTAGATGTAGGACCCATCTTGAAGTCTGCGCAAATACACACAGTGGTCGTATTTGCTTCTTGTGTACATCTGATCCTTCATAAATTTATCAAACCGTTTGTACCACTGTCTTGAAGACTGCTTCAATCCGTACAACGATTTGTTCAACTTGCAAACCCAATTTTCTTTACCAGCAACCTTGAATCCCTCCGGTTGGGTCATATAGATTTCCTCTTTCAAATCACCGTGTAAAAACGCGGTCTTCACATCAAGTTGAGCTAGCTCCAAATTCAACTGCGCTACCAAAGCCAACAAAATTCTAATGGAGGAATGCTTAACAACAGGAGAAAATACCTCATTGTAATCAATTCCCTCCTTCTGGGCGTAGCCTTTAGCTACCAATCTTGCTTTGTAGCGAACATCATCTTTGTGAGGAAATCCCTCTTTCTTTGCAAAAACCCATTTGCATCCAATTGCCTTCTTGCCTTTCGGCAACGGCATCAGCTTCCACGTCTTGTTCTTCTGAAGAGATTGCATCTCTTCTTCCAAAGCACCTTTCCAACCATCGCTTTCTAAACTTTCAACAGCTTTCGAAAAGATATTTGGAACATCATCAACAACTGGAAGTGCATATGCTACCATATCCGCAAAACGAGCAGGTCTCTTATTTTCCCGCCTCGTTCGCCTGACTGCAATTGGCTCTGATTGCTGCGAAGGTTCTTGGGGTGGAACCTCTTCATCATCTGACTCTTCTTCTTCCGTAGGAGAGTCATTTGTGGTGTTCGTAGTCGGGATCACAACTGCATCTTCGAACTCCACCTGCTTGGGTGTATACTCCACCTGCTGCGAAGTATCACTACTATTTGGATTTACCTTATTCAACATGGAAGATTCATCAAAGGTAACATCCCTACTTACAATCGTCTTCTTAGACTCCAAACACCATAACCGATATCCTTTAACACCAGCACTGAAACCCATAAACAAAGCCTTCTTTGCACGTGGATCCAATTTTGATTCAGTGACATGATAATATGCAACAGAACCAAAAATACGCAAAGAATCATAATCAGTTGCAGGTTTACCGGACCATACCTCTAAAGGAGTCTTGCCATCAATGGCAGAACATGGCAAACGATTGACAATGTGTTGAGCGTATGTAATGGCCTCAGCCCAAAATTTCCTGTCTAGCCCAGCATTAGACAACATACAACGAACTTTCTCCACTAGTGTTCGATTCATACGCTCTGACACTCCATTCTGCTGTGGTGTATTTCTCACTGTGAAGTGCCGAACTATGCCACACTCCTGGCATACATCTTGGAAAGGATCACTCTTGTATTCTCCACCGTTGTCTGATCGGAGAACCTTGATCTTCCTCCCCATCTGATTTTCAACTTGAGCTTTCCATTTTAGAAAAATCCCAAGGACTTCATCTTTGCTCTTCATAGTGTACACCCAAACTCTTCTGGAAAAATCATCAACAAAAGTGACAAAATAGTGTCTACCTCCAAGTGACGGAGTCTTGGCAGGTCCCCACACATCAGAGTGCACGTAATCCAGAATTCCCTTTGTATTATGGATTGCAGTGCCAAATTTCACTCTTCGTTGTTTTCCCAGAACACAATGCTCGCAAAACTCTAATTTGCAAGACTTCGTACCTTTCAGCAATCCTTGCTTGGCGAGAATTTGCAATGATCTCTCACCAGCATGTCCCAATCGCAAATGCCAAAGCTTCGTCGCCTCTGCATCCTTCTTGTTACTCGAAGTTGCAGTTGCTACTGTCCCAACAACTGTACTACCTTGGTAGTAATACAAATTGTTCTTCCTCACGCCTTTCAACATCACCAATGCTCCTGAAGTTGCTTTAAGAATTCCATCTCGCATCATCACAACTAGGCCTTTAGATTCTAAGGCCCCCAATGAGATGAGATTCTTCTTCAACTGGGGCACATACCGTACATCCTTCAAAATTCTGGTGGATCCATCCTGATTTTGCAGCTTGATTGAGCCTATCCCGACTGTCTTACATGGACTGTCATTTCCCATGTAAACAAGTCCGCCATTGAGTTCTTCGAAATCAAAGAACCACTCCCTGATGGGACACATATGATAGGTGCAACCTGAATCCAATATCCACTCGTCTGGATGCGATGTTGTAGGTGAAACCGTCAAAGAACAATCCGACTCCGCATCATTTTTGCATTCAGCAACATTTGCATCCTGCGAAGCCTTTTCTTTCTTCTTCAACTTTGGGCAGTCTTTCTTCCAATGTCCTTTCTCATAACAGAAAGCACACTCATCTTTGGCAGCTCGTCTTTTCGATTTGGACCTTCCTCTTCTCTCCTTTGATCGGCCTTGTTGACGACCCCTTGCTACTAATGCTTCATCTGTAACTGCTTTGCCTTTCATTTTATCTGCCTTTCGCAATTCATGACTATACAAAGCAGAACATACAGTATCTAAAGACACATTCTCTTTACCATGGAGCAATGTGGTCTCCAGATGTTCAAATTCATCAGGAAGAGACGACAACAACATCAATGCCAGATCCTCATCCTCAAATTTCACATCTAAATTTAGCAGGTCTGCTACTAACTGATTAAACAAAGTAATGTGTTCATTCATAGTGGTACCTGACCGGTATTCAAATCGGAACAACCTTTTCTTCATAAGGAGCTTATTCTGACCACTCTTCTTCAGAAATTTGTCCTCCAGTGTCTTCCACAATCTATGTGCAGAAGTCTCATTCTTGACAGCATACTTCTGCTCCCTGGACAGACACGACCGAATTGTTCCACAAGCTAACCGATTTATGGTACTCCAATCTTTATCATCTATATCTTCTGGTTTCTTTTCTTCAATGGCAATGTCAAGACCCTGCTGGAAAAGAGAGTCTAGAACCTCCCCCTGCCACATACCAAAATGGCCAGTACCGTCAAATATCTCCACCGTCAATTTCATATTTGACAGTGGAAGCCTCGACCATGATGACGAACTAGCCTTGACTTCTTGATCATTACCCGCCATTACAGACTCAAAATAAAGTATTCAATATTACAAACAAATAGAACCAAGGACGAACCTTGGCTCTGATACCACTTGTTGAGAAAACCGGGCAAATTTTCTCTCAAATAGTGAAATGAACCGATTCAGTAATTTTAGAGTTAACCCAATGGGGTCTACCTCGATAAAATTACTTCCCCAAATAAATTCTCTGGAAAGACTGGTGGGGACACTGTCCTCTCTTAATTACCAGACTCCAAACAGAATTTATCAGTCGGTGTACAAAACACTACTACAATACCCGCAAATAATATTGAATACAATATCACAGCAGAAAAGCAAACCCAGAAATAAATGCGGAACAAAATAAATAATAAAGAAAGAACACACCCGAAACTTTGATAACGGAGTTCGGCCAAATTGCCTACGTCTCCGAGCACCCTCTGCAGAGCCCACTTATATTTAAATGGAGAAGAGAATACAAATTTGAGGTGTATTACAAATGAGGGAGGAGTGCTCCTTTTATAGGCAGCTACTCCCCCCAGCTTCTAACTCCCCTTCGATGTGGGATGAAAATTTTTGACAAAAAGTCAAATATTGTAGGCCAATATTTAACAACTCCTTCACTCAATCCGAGATCAAGAAGAGACAGGCAAACGGTGGTTGTTGTGTTATCAGTCCTCTTCGGTAGATCAGCATTCATCAATTTCTTATTTATTACAGCAGCTTGCCTCCCTTTTTTCCTCTTCAAAAACAAAAAACCCCTCAATCCTGTCCGAGACCCTTCGTCGTCTTCGAACCTGCGCTGCTTCACTTACAAACAGCTCGAGCTGGCCACAGATGGGTTCAAAGAAGAGCTAGGAAGGGGCTCTTTTGGAATTGTCTGCAAAGGGGAGATTCCAATTGGTTCCCAAACAATTGTTGCTGTGAAGAAGCTGGACAGAATGTTTCAAGATTCCGAGAAAGAGTTCAAGACAGAAGTGAACGTGATAGGCCGGACTCACCACAAGAATCTTGTGAGCATGGTCGGGTTCTGCGAGGAGGGGCCTCACCGTTTGCTTGTATACGAGTACATGAGCAATGGGACACTAGCGGACTTTCTGTTCGGCCATCTGCGGCCGAGCTGGAGCCTACGGGCTCAGATCGCAGTGGGGATCGCAAAGGGGCTAGCGTACTTGAACGAGGAGTGCAGCACCCAGATCATCCACTGCGATATAAAGCCTCATAACATACTTCTTGATGAGTGCAACATTGCTAGGATTTCGGATTTCGGGTTGGCTAAGCTTTTGACGATGGATCAGAGCAAGACGCTGACGGGTATCCGGGGCACCAAGGGCTATGTTGCTCCTGAATGGTTCAGGAACACACAAGTAAGAAGAATTTTTCTATGAATCATTTTTAATAATAGAAACTTTTAGGATAACACGTGTTTTAATGTAATATTGGTAAAGTAGGATTAAGTATGAAAGAGAAAGATAAAAGCAATTGAAACAATACCTATGTGACCCATTTTATACATAGTAATATGTGACAAAAAAGTGTTCAAAATATAGAAAGTGAACTAAATTTGTGAGACATATTAAAATGGCAAAATGAGATTGTTTTTCAAGGACAACGTGTATTAGACAATTA
>NW_025951555.1:0-2000 GCF_023119035.1 Salvia hispanica
GACCCAACGATGCAACAGAGGAGGATTATCGATTACGCGCGATCCCGTTCGCGCTAAAGGGGGAGGCTAACACGTGGTTGTTAAGGCTGCCACCCGACTCAATCAATACGTGGAAAGACTTCAAGTTGGAGTTCTTGGATTACTTCTTCCCTTCTAACAAAACAAATGCTCTCAAGAAGGAGATCCAAGAATGTAAGCAAGAATATGATGAATCGTTGAGTCAGTATTGGTCCAGGTTCAAGGGGTTGCTCGACGCTTGCCCAAACCACCGGATGATGGAAGCCGAAACCTACTATCTATTCTATGAAGGGGCGAAACCTGAGTCCAAAGATCTGATGAACACCGCTAGTGGAGGAAATTTCACCAAGAGGAAGGTGAGCGAGGCCCGAGAGATACTGGGAAGATTAATTGATGCAAAAAAGGCATACGATTCACCTCGTACCATTCTAAGGAGAGGGAATGCGGATGCAGTCACAGTGCAAAATGAAGAAAGGATGGATGCCCGAGTGGATGCAAGGATGGATGTCAGAATGGAGCAGCTCGAGAAAACTATCCTAACTGCCCTAGGGAAGAACGATTCACCGGGTCCAACAGAGAAAGAAAAACAAGCACTGGGTCCAGAGGATGGTTACAATTATTGCGGATCTCAAGGAGGGATGGATTGTCCAGCCCATATAAATGCAGTAGGAAATTGGAACCAAAATAATCAAGGCAACAATTGGAACCAGTGGAGAATCAAAGACGCTCCATGGAGGGACAATCCATGCTTCAGGTGGTCCGAGGGGAATCAAAACCCTCAACTCCAGATTACTAACTCGGAAGGAAACCAAGGAAACCAAGGGAACCAACCCAACTGGTCCGGAAGGAGTCAAGAGGGGCAAGGCAACTGGAATCAAGGAGCACAAGGTAATTGGAGTCAAGGAGGTCAAGGAAATCAATCCAGCTGGAACAATAGGAACCAAAATAACCAGGGAAGCTCATATGTACCCCCACACCAGAGGAACAACAACTATCAGGGGCCAGGGAATCAGTACAACAATAACCAAGGAGGTCAAGGAAACTTTCGCCCGCATCAAGGGGGTGGACCAAATCATGGTCAAGGGCCAAGTGGAAGTCAACAGAACACTCGGACCCAGAGGAATCTGGATGATATGGTCCATGACCTAGTGAATTCTCAACAACACATGCAAAACAACTTGGTGGCAAACAATGACGTGGTTCACAAACTCCAGGATGCTCAGCAGGAACACAAGGCCGCGATGGATCTGATGTCGAAGCAATTATCTCAGATCGCAACGTCCCTGAGCGACATGCGAGGGAATGAGGGAAGGATTCCAGCCTCAGTAAAGCCACCAGAAAGGGCAAACATCAGCCAGGTTACCCTGAGATCTGGGAAAGCATATGAAGGACCCAAGCTGAAGGAAAATGATGAAATGTCAGTGCCAAGGAGCGAAGAGGATATCCACCCGGTCCAGCAAAAAGAAGAAGTTAGAGCAGAGGATGATCTTCAAGCCGGTGACTTGGGAGGATCGTTACCTCGGATGGCAGACCCATTTTTCTTAGACCCGGAGCCTGAGGTAGAAATTGAAAAAAAAGAAGAAGGAGAGGCGGAAGAACCCTCTAAGGAAGATCCTACCAACACGATAAAGAGGGTGAAACCTTTTCCCTACCGAGGAGATGCCAAGAAGAAAAAGGACAACCCCGTGGATTTCATGGAGATCTTTGGAAAGCTGGAGATCAACCTCCCGTTCCTGGAGGCTTTGAAGCTTCCCCCGTTCAGCAAATTCATTAAGGAATTCGTTGCAGGCAAGGCAAAATCTGACGGGAAGATCGTGATCGGGGAGAATGTATCTGCAGTAATTCAGAAAAGGATAATGCCTTCAAAGCAAACTGACCCAGGTATGTTTACCTTACCTATCACTATAGGAGGTGTCAGAATCGAGCATGCAATGTGTGATTTAGGTGCATCTATTAATGTGTTACCGCTTTCCATATACAAA
>NW_025951556.1:0-31407 GCF_023119035.1 Salvia hispanica
GAGGAGCCTCCTCCCGAGAAGATTGCAGGATCCACGGAAGGACAGACCGTGATGAACCCAGACTCCTTGGCGTGGCGACGTCAGGATCAAAGGCTGTCCGCTTGGCTATTATCCTCTCTTTCAGAAAGCGCTATGATCCTTGTTGTTGGTTTGAAAACCACGAAGGACATTTGGGAGGCCATTCAGACTAACTATGCCAATCAATAAATGACAAAGGTTATGCAGTATAGGCTGCAAATGCATAATATGAAGAAAGAGTCCCTTCCAATGATAGAATATCTTGGAAAAATGAAATCTTGTTTTGATATTTTGGGATCAGCAGGGAGCAAAGTTGCAGATCGCGATCAGATCCTCTACATCCTTGGAGTATGACCCCATTGTTGCTTCCATCTCCACTAGAGTGGAGCCTTGGACCGTGAAGGATGTTGGAGCTGTGTTATTGAGTTTTGAATCTCGATTGGGATTTGTTGGAAGCATTAGCATGGAGGGCTCTCAACCTTCTTTGCATCTAGCACAACAATCTGGCCAAAACCATAGAAAGAATCCTTTTCCTACCCAGAATCGAGGAGGTTTCAATGGCAATAATCGAGGAAGTGCCAGATCCTATAGGGGGTGAGGAGGAAGAAGCTATGGTGGAAACAAAATTGTGTGTCAACTCTGTGAGAAGCCCGGGCATTCAGCAAGCAAGTGTTGGCAAAGATTTGAGCATCATTTCACTCCACACCAGCAACATGCTCCTCTTCCACAACAGCCTAATCAATACTCATCTTTTCCCTATGCTCATCTGGTCCTTCTACTATCTGCCCTTCAGAGCTGAGCTATGATCATTCAAGCACAACAGCCTGGTATCCAGATTCAGCAAGCTCTTACATCTTTTCTCAAGGAGTCGGGGATTATCCATAGAGTTTCTTGTCCATACACCCCTCAGCAGAACGGTTTAGGTGACGGAAACATAGACATATTGTAGAAGTTGGGTTATCTCTCTTAGGCTGAATGTTGCTTTGCCACAAAAATTTTGGGATGATGCATTTTCAAACTATGAGTCTATCTCATAAATCTTCTTCCTTCCAAAATCCTCAACAACATTTCCCCTTTTGAGAAATTGCATAACTCGAGGCAGTTATTCCACTCTTCGTGTTTTGTTTGTCTTTGCTATCCCTTTACTGATCCTTACAACGGCCTTAATAAACTTCATCTGAGATCTGCCGGCTACCTTTCTTGGCTATAGCCCCTCTCATAAGGGGTACAAGCTCTTCTTCCTCAAGGGAAAATCATCATCACTCGAGATATAGTGTTTGATGAATCCATTTTCCTTTTAAACCATCTACTCCACCACAAACTTCATCAGTTTTCCTCCACCTCCCACATCTTTTATCTTTCACCACTCCACCTATCAACGGATTCTTCTCCATCTCCTATCATTAAGGAATCACTCCCGATAATTCTCCTATCATCCGTTATCCTCATAACACTCACTCTTATCATTCGGCATCCTCATGACCTTCTCCCGTTAGACATAATGCTTCTCCTAACACCTTCACATGATCACGAATCGATACTCCCATGGGTTTTCATCTTTGATTCTAGACCATATTTCCTCTTGACTCTTGTCCCCCCCGTATGTTCTTCTTCTGCCCATATATCTAGTCCACCACATGTTGAGTCCACTCATCATATGACAACAAGAGCAAAGGCGTATTTTTAAGCCAAATTTGCTCCCTTCATTGTTCTCTCCCCATTTCACTCTAAGTCTGCCTTAGAAGTATGATTCCCATTTGGAAGGAAGCTATGCTCACGTGAGTTCCTTGCTTTACTAAAAAATCACACTTGGACTTTGACCCCTCTTCCACCGGGCAAAAACCTCATTGGATGTACATGGGTTTTTAAGCTAAGAAACATATTGATGACTCCATTGCCATACCTGACTAGACTCGTCGCTCAAGGGTTTTCGGCTTCCTGGTTTTGATTGTGAAACCTTTAGTCTGTTGTCAAGCCCGCTACCATAAGAATGATACTATAAGCATTGCAGTTTCTTGTGGATGGGATGTTACTCACTTGGATGTAAATAATGCTTTTCTCAATAGCAACCTTAAGGAGGATATATACGTACGTCAACCTATTGGTTTGAACAAGGGGTCCTCATCTTGTTTGCAAGTTGAATAAGGCCATATATGGAGCTTGAAGCAAGCCTCTCCGGGCTTGGTTCTTTACTTGTTCATTACAATGCTCGTCACCTTGGTTTACTCAATCCAAATCAGATGTCTCTATTCTTCGGGGTTCAAGGTCAGGATGTTGTTTATGTGCTCATTTATGTTGATGATATGTTTTCCCCGGTAACAACCAAACCTCTATCAACCAAGTCATAACTAAGTTAACTTACTTCTTTTAAAAGAGCTTGGGGAGGGAATGTTTTTCGGCATTGAAGTTTTTTAAAAACTGATATGGTCTTCATCTAGCCAATCATCTTACATCAAAGATCTTTTAAAAAAAGGGAATATGGAAACCCAAAGGATGTCCCACCCCTATGGTGTCAACGTGATCTCAAAAAGGCAATGGAGACCCCCCCCAATCGAGGATATAAAAGACAAATGGGCCCCGAATATCCGCTATTACACGAATTTTTGCGAAATAAAGTCACCAATACATGTCTCCCATTGACACTTTTCAAAAAAGGAAACGGTTTTTGAGATATTTGGCAGAAAAAAGACTATGGAATTCATATACGAAGCCCAAAAGATTGTTGTTTTTCGTGCAGGGGGCCGATCTAGATGATAGGCGATCCACAAGGGTATTGTGTATTATGGCGGAACTTGGTACGTGGTGTGCGAAGAAACAATCGTTGTTGCTCGATCAAATCCCCCGAGTATCGAAGCTTAGCCCATCGTTTCAAAGTAACATGGATGCAATCTCTTCTTGGGAAAAGCTTAAAATCAAGAAAGATGAATCAGTTGGGTGGGGTGGATAAAAAAGTCTAGGCACTTGCATCAAACCCAATTCTTGCTGAACAAAGCACATTGAGATTGATATTCATTTTTTTCAAAAAGTTTTGGGCCAAAGAAATTGAACTCCCAGTCCCCGCGGGGGATCAGTTCAGACATTTTAAAAAAACCCTTTGGGCCCCGAAAAACCCTTCATCCGACTCGAGAAACTTTTTAATCTCGAATCGGCCCCTGGGAGGGGGGTTTAAGATTGTGCAAAAAAGATGTTGTTGCCTACACAAAGAAAGAGAAAGAAATAACTCCGTTTTTTGCAATTCCCTTTTGATGTTAATGAGAAATAATTAGGTGTCCTTTGTAATTCCGGGGATGTGTATATGGGTTTTCCCCTTTTTTACAAATAGATCATCTAAATGAAAAATACATTTCCGGGGAAAAATTGTCTCCCTTAATTCTCTACTATGGGTTTTTTAATTTCTTTCCCCCGTACTTTTATCACTGCTATTTAGATACATGGAAAGGTTAGATTCATCTTGTTATTATAAAACCCTGTCTACTTTAATAACATGCTTTTATAACTATCTAGAGATGAATGATAAATTGCAATAAATAGAAAATAACTGTTATAACCCAACCGTACTTTTAATTTTAATTTAGGTTTTCTTTTTTAAATTTAAACAAAATATAAAATTATTTTCAAACTTCTGGTAAACCCTTTTATTTTTTTTTTACAAACATTGAGATTTTCCAAATCCCATATCCCATTCTTCTACGGTTGGGGTTTTATTCTTTTCCTTTCCCCCCCCCCTATTCAACTATAGGAAAGAACAATTTTGTGGGAAAGGGAAAAGCTTATTAGAATTAGATAATGATATTAAGAGTGTGGTGCCACCAACCATCCCCTCAAATTCATTTGGTATAAAACCAGACTCTTAAATTTAAGATCAAACCGGATGGAAAGATTCTAAACTAGTCCCGGACCCGGCCCACATGATTTAGGGGTTTGGTTTTTAACTAAAATTCGGTTTTTCCCACATTCCAAGTTTTGTATTAGAGATTGCTAAACGAAAATGGACCATCAAATCCTTAATCCCGTGTTGAATGATCGGTAAAGAGGCTCATATATTATTCATCGATATGTTATGCTACATAGATACAAGATTATATAGCCTTAGGAGGATCCACATATGGTGAACCTAATTAGCTTCATTACACTAGTTGGCATCTTCTGAGTATGGTAAAGAATAATCAAATATCCTCTAATTGATATCTTCCGGATATTGGGTGATTTCCTTCTAATGCCCCACTAGTTAAGTAATGTTAAGTAATGAGATTGTCAGATTAACTTTTGCATAGTACTTCTTGAAATGACTTCAAGTTCTTAGCCTTTGTCAAGATATCATCAGTTGGTCTTGGATTCACAAATGACATTTCTACTACCTTTGCCTTAATGTTCTCCTTGATGAAAGTGTTTGTCTACTTCCATGATAAGCTCGGATTTTGCACTTTTTTAAGGCCTTTATTTGTTCCGTTTTGTGTATCGCGTTGCATTACATGTCCATTATTTGCATATTTTATCTATTTTGATATTTTGACGTATTTTGTGAGAAATGTACAAAATAGAGCCTAAAAAGATAAGCAAAAGGCGAAGATGGAAATCTTGAGTATTAAAGTCAGCAAAAGAGAACCCTTTGCTTCAATATTTTCAGAGATAATATTTGAGAGTTCCTTCCACTGATTATCAAGATTCAAGGTGTTTGAAGTGTGGATTCAGAGAAGACAAGACTACAAGATTGAATCATTGGGTTCTATTGCTTTAGTTCTTATTTTTTTCTATGTTTTCCTTCAAGCTATGTTTTTAGATTATTCAATCATGTGTAACTAAATCGTAGAATTCCGAGGATGTGTTAGTAACGACTTTGGTTTATACAGCCTTCTATTTATTTAATATTCGTTTTGTTCATTACTTTCTTCTATTCTAATTGTTGGATAATTGCTTCATGTTTGAGTGACATATTCGTGATGATCTATTGACGTGCAACATAATCGTAAGAGGAGGTTTGCATGTTAGAAGAGCGTAGTTGATGTTACAATTAACTCCCCTTAAAATGGTATTGTTAATTGAGGGCAAAAACATTAGGAGTCTTAGGAGCTTTTATGAGTTACAAATCTTGGATTGATACCCCTAGTGTCTATAATATATTTTTGTGCCGCATGGACAATAATTATGTGACTCGTTCAGTAAAGCATGAAGCGTGCTAGGGTGTCTGTAGTTGGAACTTGTATAACCTATAACTGTGAAAGCACATCCTTGGATTTCCCTTATCTCATATATTTATCTCCGTTATTGTATCTACATTTGTTTACTTGTTATGTTATTTTTCAAAATTTTCTTTTCAAAACCAAAAAATTCTTTGTTTTTCCAAATAGTTGAAGAAGCCTAGTAGAGGATAGCCAATTTGTGATAGTTTTTCCGTGATCAATATCCGGTTTGACCTTTAGCTATACTATATATACTTTGTATACTTGCAGGTTTATTTAGTGCTAATAAAAAGTGCATCAAGTTTTTGAGCGTTGCCGGGAATACTTTCACTTTTGTGATTGATATCTTTCAACTAATTTTTTTTTCTAATTTGGAGTTTACTACTTTTATTTAGTTTTTGTTTCAATAGATTTTCCTCGAGAATGGAGAATCCATACTGTTACTATGAAGAGAAACAAGGAGGATACTTACGAAGAATATTATGACCCCAATCAAGGGAAGAATACTATTATAATGATTGCTCGATTATTCATATTCTGCGCAAGATTACTACTCAAACGAAAACCTTGAACCTTGTGCGGGTATGGAAGAAGAACCTCGCTCTAAATGGGAGGAATTATTAGAAATATGCATGATTGAGGTGGAAGAAATCGGAAAACAACAAACTAGAGGCTGGACAACTTGGAAAGAATAACAGGACTCTGGAGCAGAGCTTATCTAATCTTGCCTTGCGGTGTGAAGAGATGGAGTACCACACGGGATCTTAACCACCTCAATACGATGCAAACATACACCGGGGATTTTTCCCTAGCTTACGAGAAATTATTCCAAAGGAAAGCGCCATGCGGTGCACGCGCAATGGGACTACCTATGAGCCCCCAAATCCATCAGATCCGGGAAGGACAAGGAGAAGGTAAGGAACGGGTCGACTAGGGACCTACTGTCGACCAAACCTGCGCCCGCGCACCGTTCACAGGTGCCCCGCTGGACCATCATCATTAGCTGAACCGAGCCGGCGTCACGCATCATTAGACAAGGGTCCGCCGGAAAGGATCCAGATTTCAGGACCGTTCAGCGACCCGGCCGAGACACACTTTAGCTGTCCGCGGAAGTTTACCGAAGCACTCGGCATCCTTTTTCCCCGATTGACGAGCAAGAAGTTGAATGTTTAGTTTGCCAAATTCCTGAAGTAATGAGTTAAGTCCACATCAACATACCACTAGTGGAGGCACTCAAATGTTTAATTATGCGAAATTTTTGAAAGATGTGGTCGCTAAAAAAAGGAAGTAGGGAAATATGAGACATAACACGACGAGAATTGCAAGTGCCATAATTTAGAAAGGACTACCTACCAAACACAAGGATCCAGGGAGTTTCACTTTATCTTGTGTCTTAGGGAATAATGTAAAAGTAAGACACTTTGTGATCTTGGAGCAAAAATTAATATGATGCATTTGTCCTTTTACATGAAGCTCGACATTGACAACATCCAACCAACATCAATTACTCTGCAGATGGCGGATAGGAGTACAACAACACCCGGGGGATTGTAGAATATGTATTAGTAGGTAAGAGAATTTATTTTTCATGTTGAATTCATTGTTTTAGACACACGGGAGGACAAAAATGTGCCATTGATACTTGGGAGACAATTTCTAGCCACGAGGGAGCTATGATTAATGTCCAAAAGGGAGAGCTCACCTTGCGAATGAATGATGAGAGCATTGCCATCAACATGTATAATGCATTGAAATTCCATGGGAAGGCAGAAGGTTATGCGGAATCAAGTAGTCACAAATTGTGTAGGGGAGGTTGAAGTCACATATCACCGAGCCCATGACCCATTGGAAGCTTGTGTAGTAAATTCTTTTATTTCTATCGATGACTTATCTAACGTGAGGCTGATGTGTGTGCTATAGTAGGAGAACTCGATGTACTCCTCGAGAGAATCCTTTAAAGAGGACACAATTTCCTTCCTTGCGCACTCTTGAAGAAGAAAGAAAGAAAGGAAGAAAGAAGAAAGAAATGTGGAAGCCAAGAGGACCCCCTAAAGTGGCGTTGAAGCCACTCCCCACACGTCTCAGGTATGCATTCTTAGGGAGGGATAACACTTACCCTATTGTAGTTTCAGCTGCTTGAGAGAAAGGAATGTGAAAAGCTGTTGTGTGTCTTGAACAATCTTTAGTCTCCTTTTCACCCTGTTAGTTGTTGGCACGAGATTGACGATGGTTGTTGTAAACTCGAAGGTCTAGAATCTGGAAATTCGATAACCGACGAAGAAGATATCGTTGTTTCTATTTCATTCAATTTTGTCGCTAACGACTTCTGTACAACATACACTATTTTTGTAGCCAACAGTTGTAGATATCAACTTCCATAATTCTTTCCAATGTCCTTCACAAATTTTTATTTTATCTCGATTGCTAAACCTTAGGTATTTGAATATCCATTTCTGTTGATAATTCTTACCGATAACTGTCATTGTTTTGATGTATGTTTCATTGAAATAAATGAGACTATACCTATAGAACATGGGTTGTACTCCATAATTGAGAATTTACATACAAGCAAATGAGACATTTTTTAAGAAATAAATAATACCACAAATGAAATGATGTATAGCTTAATTGGTAAGACATTTTCCCTTTAACTAATAACTCAAAGGTTCAAGTCATTAGGGTGACAAAATGGATAGCGGATAATGGATAATTCCTTCTACGATATCCACCGGGTATCGGTATCCGCTACCCGACGAGAGCGGAAAAGCTGGGGGATCGGGTAATAGGTTTTAAAGTTTTGCGGTTACAAATTTACCCGATAATCCGATAATACCCGATATTTATAGGATTAGGATTTTCAAACCTTTTATTTTAGTTATTTAGTTTCAAATATTTAATGTCCGATAAACTTTATTTCTATTTTTTCTCATTTTATATACAACACAGTTGCACACACATATACTATAATATTATATGGATAGCAAATGCGCACGTATACTATATATAAACCCCACATATGTAGTGTCTGTCATTAGGAGTCTCATTTGAGTTCGATACGAGTTTTAAGAAATATAAAGAAAAGTGAGTAGAAAAAGATAGTGGGATGTGAGACCTATTTTTATATATTACTTTTATAATAAAATGTAAGTGAATTGAGTAATTGGAATGTGAGGTCCACCTACATTTATAGTAAACGTGAACCGGGACTCCTAATCGCGATGGACTAAATGGTAAAGCGAGACTCCTAATAACGGACGAATTGAGTACTATTTATATACAGTTGTAATTATGAATAACAGTACACACATATATTGGGCACACACATACATTATATATGTACACATAGTGACACACATATAATAACTCAAATGATGTCAGCGGGTTTGGGTACCTGCAACTGCGGGTTCAGGAAACCCGATGCGGATATCGGGATACCCGTATAACTATATGGGTCGGGATTGGATAGTAAAATATTGAGCTTTTCAGGTTTGGGTATCCGCAAAATCGGGTTTGAATACCCATTTCGACACCCCTACAAGTAATCATATGTGTTAATGAGAAACCATTATTGATCCTCTCGATGTGAGAGAAAAAAATAACACCACAAAAGATATTGCACAAGCTTGCACCACACGTGTCAGCAGCTCCACATGCACCCCAATCGTGCCCCCAAGCCAATTGGCATCATGCGTGCACATAACTCGTATCCCGTGCGACTAGGTGTAATTTTTTTAAAAAATTATAATTTGTGAATTGTGTGTAATGATATAATCGAGACTCATGAGTGTATTCTATATTCAGTGCTTTTGCACTTAAAAGTAGTTGTGAGGGTTGTTCTATAGTTGTGAAGTTGCTCCATTTGCTGTAGATGCTCTTAAGGTGACTTTTCAGTATGATTTGATTGTGCTTAGGGCTGGCTAATACGGTGAGTGTATCATTTTTGAATTGAATACAGCATGAAATCTTATTATAGCAGGAATTTGTTTATGCTACTCCCTCCGTTTCAATAAATATGAGCTAATTAGTTTATGCACGAGATTTTATACTGATGTTGTTTTGTGAGTTAATTAAAAGATACTCCCCACGTCCATTTTAAGATGTGGCGTTTTTCGCTTTTTAGTTTATCACAACTTAGATGACACATTTCCTTTTTAAGTAACTTTCTCTCTCCAATTAATGCAAACCAATATTGGGTATTTTTTATTAAAATATAAATATGTATATACTTTCAATACCGTACCTCTGCAATTAAACACTTTAACCAATAACTCCTAAAATTCCGTGCCAGCTAAGCAATGTGTCATCTTAGCTGGGACGGAGAGAGTAGTAAAGTAGGAGAGATAAAAAAGTAAAGATGTTTAATGTTTTACTTTTAATAGAGCGGCTCAAAAAGAAAAACATTTCATTATTAATGAGACCGAAAGAATATTTGTTAGGATTCACTTGATAGTTGGGACAAGATGATGCAAGATATGTTAACGTTGACAGGAAACACCCGCAATAATCAAGATTGTCACTAATATAACACGTGAAAGGAAACAATTGCCTTTATTGCTGATATGTACACAATCTTCTACCAATGAAATAGTAGTAGTGATGTGTCATGTAACTATTGAGTAGGTAGGTTAATCTAAAACTACCCTCGTCCTCCAAATTTTGCCACAGTTTACTATTTCAGTCCGTCCATGAAAATTTAACACACTTCACTTTTACCATTTTGGGTAGTGGACCTCATATTCTACTAACTCATTCTCACATTTTATTATAAAACTAATACTTTAAAAGTAGGACCCATATCCCACTAACATTTTCAACCCACTTTTCATTATATTTCTTAAAACTCGTGTCGGGTCAAAGTATGTCAAAATTTGGGGGACAAAAGTAGTAACTTTTAATGATAAACTGATATCAAATAATTAGTAATACCTCTTTCGTTTTATTAGTGTTGATATCAAATAATTAGTAATACCTCTTTCGTTTTATTAGTGATGTCATATCTTGTTTTGGATTGTTCCACTATCACCTAGTCATTTATTCTTTTAGTCTCTTCTACTTTATGCCACTTTTACTTTATTTTCATTTTACTTAATTCAGGAGATGTATATTTTTTGAATCTCCTAATCCGGAAAAAATGCTTCAACAGAATAAATAGGATGAATACAACTTGTTATTAGCTTAGTCCATTCTAATTTATACAAACATTTTGATATAAATGTTTTTTTATATAATTGAATTATTTTCAAGCGAAACACTCTAAAATTACATATTTCAACCAATTCTAGCAAAACACTCTAACATTAATAACATCAAGAAAAAAATAGATAAACGATATTGGAACCGAAACTAGTTTCAATTTTCACTATAACAAAAATAACATCTAAGGACACTTTTTTATTAAGTTAGGGACGCTAATTTATGTTGTTAAATATATTACCGACGCTTTAAAAAGCGTCCTTAGTGGTGGTGTCAAAACAAGATAAGGACGCAAAATGTAAGCGTCGGTGAAATAATTTTGAGAAGCTTTTTAAAAAGCGTCCTTAAAAAATCAACTTAAAGAAACTATTAAAAAGTGTCCTAAATACAAATTAGAGACACTTTTCATAAAAGCTTCCCTAAATTCTACTAATTTTAACACTACTCTACTATAATATTCCAATCTAAGATGATACCCCTAAATTAATACACCTAACACGACCCTATCTATCTATATATATAGGAATATCAAATGAGTTGTCAACAAATGTGTAGTTTTTTGCTAACACGAGGGAGAAAAACAGTTAGTAAAAAATATTCATCAGATTATCTCATTCACATTTTTGTTCTAGTTGGTAGTGAAAGCTAAAATAATGAATTACAATTTCTTACATGTACTTAATGCCATGAACTTAGCCGTAGCAGTTAAAATAAGATTAGAACAATCTTTTTGTCTACTAATTCAATATAACCAGCAACTCCACTGCAAAATAAAAACAGAGGATGATCAATTAGCACAATATAGAAAAGCAAAGGGTTTAAAGCGTAAAGGTGCTTCTGATCTATGTTAAATCCTTAACATGGCTAAATGAATGACTATAATTGATCCCATAGTTTTTGAAGAAAAATAGAAGCCACTTGAATTACATGAAATCTAGAGGTCACAAGATCGCCACACAGCGATAGAAACATACCAAGTATAGCATGAAAAAATCAAAACAACACTCCAACACTTTTGCCAAAGCATCCCTCCAACAACGGACTTTTCTTCCGTGCTTCCAAAAACTCAGCCAACATATAATTTTTCAAATCACAAGGCAATTTCAGATAAAACATATAGTACTATATTGGGAACTTTTGTTTCAATAAACTATTTAAACTGAAAAAAAAATGCTCACCTGATTGGTAGAAAATTCAACAATGTGTTGAGTTGAAGGTTTCACAATAATCTCATTAACACTATCAGCTGCTTCAAAGTCTCCTTTGCTTAGTCCACCATATTGTGATGGAGTTTCCTCAACAAAAATATATAAGTTCCCACTTACCACAAAGCTCTCATATTCAATTTTTAATAATAACTACTCATATATATATAAAACAATTTTTAAACAGTTCATGAAAAATCAATGTAATGCCAAATAATTCATACCCTAAATTTGTACCATTAAACAGTACTAGTATGGAATAAAGATTCAACTATTTATAATTGTATACATAATTTGGGTAAAACCACGTAATAAGAATATTTGTTGGACGCTGTCAGTTAATACGAGTATTGATTGATTTATGGCCATAATTGATTTTGTCTGTCTAAGAGGGACAATGTAAGCAGATAATAAATGTGAAATTTATAAAGACTGTTTAGTATATTTGGAAATTTTAATGACACAACTGTAACGGTCATAGCATATTTAAGTCAGCACCAGAGGTTAGAAACGGAGTGCAAATTCGCAGCAGATATCTTCAATTAATGAGCACTTAAATAATTCTACTAGTAGTTTTTTTAAAAAATATTACTCGTATTAGTTTAGTTCTGCAGATTATAAGTTGGCCATAACAATTTTAGGACAAATATTATATTTCTTGATAAGACTACAAACTAAAAAAATAAAATTAATTTTTATGGACGGAGAGAGCAAGTACGTTGCTATATATTCAATCTTCTTATTTAACCAACAAGGGCTAGTAGTTTGTAACATATTTCTGGATCTTAAAACATAACAACATTAATCCAACACAATCTACTTTTTCCATTCATGAATAAAAGTCCCAATTCATTTTTAATATAAATGATAATAGGTCCACTGTCTATTAACTCTTTTCATTTAAATCTTAAATAAAATATTCAAATGGACTCATGTATCACTAACTTTTTAGCATTCAATTTTTTTAAAATTTTCTTTGAATCTGTGCCCCAAGAAAATGAGACTTGTACACTGAGAGAGTAAGAAATGATTGAAAAAATAGTTTGTAGCCAATGACAGGTATAAATTTAGATTGCCATATGCCAGAGTATATTGTAATGGATTAAATTTGAAAAATAGGTAAAAAAAAGGGAGGGGGAAAAGGATAATGAGCAGGCCCCTATAAATATTTAATGGCCTGGGACCAAATTATTTAAGATATAGTACAAAATACATAGCTGGAATCTTTAAATGTTATGCCCATATCGCTATTTTTTAAATTTGTAATGACATGTTTTCACTTATGTACGATTATCCATGCCCTAAATCTAAAATACAGAAGATTTATAATGATATAAATTAATAATTGTACGTTCGGTTGCCATGACTAATTATCATGAGACTATCCATCAAAGATTAAGTTGTGGGATTATTTTAGTTAGAGGGGGAAGGCTATAACTAATAATCATGAGACTATCCACCTAAAATTAAATTATGGGAGTCAATCTTATAAACCAATCATGATACATATTTAATCATAAGATTTAATCTTGGCTGGTTTTGAGGCATAATTTTGCGTAGGATATGCAATAATATGTTTATTCGTTTTACAATGTAGTTGGGAGGAAGATATTTTACCCAAGCAACGGCCGTTGATCACTGATCAGTCATACAATAATATACTAGTATTTATTTATTATTTACGATACTATAACAAATATTTGTCATATATCTTGGAAGAATATGCGAATCTTTACATTTTGAAAAGTCTGAAAGTTCTTTAAATTTAGATAGGAAACAGAATTATTGGCTGAGCCTGAGCATGTGGCTTTGCGACCCCATAAATTAATTATTGCAATAGTCGGATGAATAAAATATTGAATAACATATTGATATATCACGACCTACTTCACCGAGGTTCTCATGGACGATAATAAACTATATGATGCGTGCAAACCATGCAATGAATATCGGATTATTTTGAATTAAATGGTTTTAGATACAAGGGTTTTAATTAATTTAATTTTGATCAGTATAAATATAATGATATAATTGCCATAAACATATACTCCATTCGTCCCACTTTAAGAGTTTAATTTAAGCTCGGCACGAATTTAAAGATATGTAAAGAAAAGTTGGTGAAAAAAAAGTGGAATATGTATCCTAAATTTATATATATACGGTATTAGTTATAGAGGCGTGTTAAGGGTGCCATGTCATGTGCTTAAAATGTAACAAGTCCATACCAGCGTTCTTGGCCCGTCGTTGTATGGCACGTGGACGAATAATAAGTTGTCACATGGAAAAAAAGGACCCCCAAAAAAGGCAGTCGATGATTTGCTTGAAGTACTTTATGCAATGATTTTTAACTGTGTCATGATATCGAGAGCCCAGCGTTATATAACGATGCTATAGATTGTTGTGTAGTGTTTGTAATATTGTTGTGTAACGTTTATAATATTGCTGTATAAGTGGTGTCACGGTGTCACTTTGAGGGGTTGTCATTTTAACACAAACCATTAGTTATATATTAAAATATGAGTGGAAAAAGGTCAGTCTAATGTGAGGCCTATTACTATTTATAGAATATGTCAACTGGAACTCCAAACGTGGGCTCAGAAAAAATGATAAACTGGGACTCCTAAAGTTGGATGAAGGGAGTGTTGTAAATGGCATTTTTGTATGTAGTGTATTTGCAATAAAGAAGATGAAAACTTATCAATTTCCATAATTTGAAAATTTATATAGTATATGAGGTAAAAAAATTGTTGGGACGTTTGGCGATTAAACGAAGAGTCTTTCGCCTCTGCTCGGAACTATCTAGAATAAATAAATTAAGAATAATTAAGAATTGGGAGAGCAGTTGTTCACCGCAGGAACTGGAAACCACGAGGCATCTAATGGACGAGGGAGGCAAACGGAGGTGGCACCGGAACCCTAAATATTTTCCTTATTTACTAAATAAAACCCCATGTTTCCATTTATCCTAGAAAATATCCTACTCTATGAAACATGCGACCCTACACATTCGGAGATGTTGAATTAGTGGCCAAAACTCTATAAAATCATATTTCCAGACCCAGAACTTTAATTATTGCAAAACATACCCTAGTTTTGAGAAATTCACTTAGATAATCCCATTTGTGACTAGAACGGGATTACACCCCCATGATCATGAATTACCAATAAGCCGGTAAAAAAAATTAATGGATTACTTCCTGCAGAAGGAGTATCCACTGCATATAATATATAAAATGAAAATAACATAGGTAGAAAGTGGTGGATTTTTTATTGTGTGGGCACGGATACGAGCATCTCCAATGGTCGGCGAGCGACCGGCTAGCCGATTCTCGGCGCTGGCCGGTCCGCTCGCCGAACCATTGTAAGCGGCGAGCGCTCGCCGATTCCCGGGCGCTGGCCGAAGCGCTCGCCGATCCACTCGCCGCCATTGTAGGCTGGCGATCGGCGAGCGATTGGCCAGAGCATATTTTTTTCAATTTAATATCCAAAATACTATATATACGCGATTTGAACGTCATTTTCATTTGCACCGCTTATTTTAACGAGCTTTCTCTCTCTCTCTTAATTTATGTACAAGAGCAATAACGCGAAATGAGTAACGCGGGTGGTAGTGGTGGTAGTGGTAGTAGTGGTAGGGATGCTGAGGAGGAGTTCGAACAGCAAATGTTGGAAGTGTTAGAGGCCTATACGACCCGCGAGGCAGAGCGGCTGTTATAAAGGGCCTTGCAGCCACCGGTACCTCGACCTCGACCCGTTTTCCACCGCCGAGTAGTGATTGATCGGGATCACCAAGCTGCACATCGGCGGCTATATGACGACTACTTCGCTCCGGAGCCGCGGTTTGGGGCCAACCTTTTCAGGCGGCGTTTTAGGATATGTAGGGAGCTGTTTATGCGTATTGTCGACGCTTTAGAGCGTCGATACCTGTGTTTCCGGTTCAGGTACGACGCGGCGGAGCAAACCCGGCCACCTGACTATATAAAAGTGCAGCACTGCGGCTATCATGCGGTTGGCTTTACGGAGGCGCAGCGGACATGTGGGATGAGTAACTCCACATCGGCGAGACGACTGCCCTCGACTGGATTGTCTAAAGTACTTTCCGTGAGGGCGTCGTTGAAATATTCCGGGACCCGGTATCTTCGAAGCCCTTTACCCGAAGGCTGTCAGGATGCAGATGCGGATGCACGGGGAGAAGCATGGGTTCCGGGGATGTTAGGCGGCATAGATTGTGCGCATTGGGGTAGAAAAAGCTGTCCGTTTGCACGGAAGGGTTCTACACCACGGCTACAAGGGAAAGAATCCCACGATGATCCTCGAGGCCATAGGCTGACTACCGGCTGTGGATATGACATGCGTATTTTGGGGAAGCCGGTTCGAACAACGACCTCAACTCATCGCCCCTTTTCAACGAGCGGTGCCGGGGTGTCGGTTCGGCCATCGTTTTGTCGCCCCAACGGCAACCGGCATGATATGGGCTACTACTTGGCGAGATGGGATATACCCTAGGTGGCCCGTCTTTGTGAAGACGATCAGATGCGCAAATGAGGACATGAAGGCCTACTTTGTGGAACGGCAGGAGTCGGCGCGCAAGGACGTGGAGCACGCATTTGGTGTGCTCCGGGCTCGATAGGCGGCAGTTAAGAGTCCAACGCGTTTGTGGCATGTCGACTGCATTGCTTCTATAATG
The DNA here is from genome assembly GCF_023119035.1 of Salvia hispanica. Taxonomy (NCBI): domain Eukaryota; kingdom Viridiplantae; phylum Streptophyta; class Magnoliopsida; order Lamiales; family Lamiaceae; genus Salvia; species Salvia hispanica. The sequence goes on from NW_025951556.1 coordinate 16,284, forward strand.
TACGTCTGTATTGTGTTTAATTTTAAAATTGAATAGTTTTTTAATTTTGATTGTTGTGGCTAACCTATGGCTAGCCTATTGCTTGTCCAGTTGCTTGTCCTGATGATGTGGCAGGAGGAATTTTAGTGCTGATGATGTGGCAGGAGGAATTTTAGTGCTGATGATGTGGCAGGAGGAGTTTGTGGCTAGCCTATTACCATTGGAGCTGCTCTTAGAGTGAATTGTATTTTCATTTTGTTCCTTTTCAGCTAGAGTTTATTGTTGGTTCTAGGTGCTTTTATATCATACTCCCTTTGTATGAAGATGGTTGAGTCGTACTTTCTTTTTTATTTGTCCCAAGTTAGTTGGCTATTTATCTTTTTTTAGGAAAATTTTTATTTTCTCTCATATTTTACTCTCTATTTATCTCTAATATTTTATTTTCTATTATACTTTACTCTTCACTTTAATATTTAAATATTACTCCATCCGTCCCAAAAAGTTTGTCCCAATTTGACCTGCGTTAGTTTTAAGAAATTGTTTGACTTTGTATTAAACGGAAGTGTGTAATGGAATAAGGGTCCCACATTGAGAAGATTGAGAGTATATTTAATGTCTATTTTTAGTAGGTTTCAAATGAGATTAGCTTTATGGGACGGACGAAAATAGTAAAATAGAACAAACTTTGTAGGACGAAAGGAATAATAATTTATAAATCTGGTAGTAATAAAAGAAATATTTCAGGATGGAGGAAGTTGTATATATATAGTCATCAAATGGGTTGTTCTATCATCAAGAAAATCATATTCAAAGTTATACTCTATTGACTATTCTTCCTATAAATATGTACATTTTTCATTTTCGTCTGTCTCATAAAAATATGAGCATTTCAATTTATGAAAAGTTGTCCTCAACTTAATATGTTATACATCAGTTTATTTACAATCTATACCACTATGACCCATTACTACTCATCCAACAATAATAATATGCGTCCTACTATCCATTAATATTACTGTAACTATATTTTTTACTATTGCTTACTTTATTAAATATGCACTAATTTTCATATCATTTTAAGTTAATATCTCCTTTTTATCTACTTTATAATGCAGTTTAAATTCTGATACCTTGTTGCTTTCATGGTTTGGTTAATATTAGAATATAAGATAAAATGTAAAAACATAAAAATCGGGATGGACAAGAAGAGGCCCGGTTGTGACGAATAATACGTGAGGTCATCTCATTGGTGGCTACAAGACATATACTACTATTCTACTACACCACACTAATATCCTGTTTGTGTTTATATATGTAATAGTAGAAAATCTAATTTGTTCCACAGACCTCTGAATCATATAGTGCTTCTCTTCTCCCACCGACATACCTCACTTCTCTCTGAGCAACCATGGAAAATATCCAACCCGAAAAGCAACACAAAAACAAACGAAAAATCCTAATCCTCTCCGCATTCCTCTGTCTCCTAGTGGTGGCAGCTGTCTCCATCCCCCTCGCCCACCGCCACAACCGCCACACCAGCGCCACCTCCCACGCCGCTTCCTCCGTCGTGAGGTCCACCTGCGCCGCCACATTGTACCCGGAGCTGTGCCTCTCCACGGTCGCTTCGGCCGCCTCTTCTGCCGCAGTGAAGAGCAGCAAGGACGTGCTGATCGCGGCCCTCAACTACACGATCTCCACCGTGGAGCGCAACTTCTTCACCCTGAAGAAGATCAGCCGCGAGCAGCGCAAGACGCTGACGCGCCGCGAGAGGGTCGCCCTCCACGACTGCTTCGACATGGTCGACGACACCCTGGAGGAGCTCCACGAGAGCGAGCTGGAGCTCGAGGATTTCGGCTTCAAGAACTACTCCCTCGCCGCGCATAAGGAGAACCTCCTCACTCTTCTCAGTGCCGCCCAGACCAACCAGGTACAATGACACTTATATAATGATTTCAGTTTTTTTTTTCTTTTTTAATGATGTGTGATACTATAATATTTTTTATTTTTTTTTTCATTTGCCAACACCAGGAGTCTTGCCTGGACGGCTTCTCCCACGACGGCGCGGATAAGAAGGTGCGCGAGGCGCTCATCGCGGGCCAGATGCACGTGTTCCGCCTCGTCAGCAATGTGATGGCCATAATAAAGAATTTGTCCGACCACGAAGTGGCGACGAAGCTCAAGTCGGAGGGGAGGAGGCTGGCGGAGGCGGAGGAGCAAGGGGAGTGGCCGGAATGGTTGTCGGCGGGGGATAGGCGGCTGCTGCAGGCGACGACGGTGACGCCGGATGTGACGGTGGCGGCTGACGGGAGTGGGGACCACCGGACGGTGGCGGCGGCTGTGGCGGCGGCGCCAGAGGGGAGTAGCCGGAGGTATGTGATTAGGATAAAGGCGGGGGTTTATAGAGAGAATGTGGAGATACCGAGGAGGAAGACCAACTTGATGTTCGTCGGAGATGGCCGGACGACGACCATTATCACCGCCAGCAGGAACGTCGTCGACGGCAGCACCACCTTCAATTCTGCAACTGTTGGTTAGTTTTTACCTTCTTTATTCAATAATTAACGGTCAATGATTTAGCTTGAATACTCCACTAAAAAACTTACTCCTTCCTACTTCACTAAAAAACTTACTCCTTCCGTCCCACTCAAAATGTCCACAATCTTGAGTGTCACGGGGATTTTATGAGGAATTGTTAAGTCGAGTAAATATAAAGAAAATATAGTTTTTATTCTAACAAGGAGTTCAAATATTGAAAGTGGATATCTTGAGTGAGATTGAGAGACATGTTTTAAGCACGTAATACGGACACTTTATGAAGCGTTAATGGTATAATTAGATACACGAATCATCTCCTAAGTAGGATTAAAAATATTAGCCATTTGTTGTTGTAGTGCTCTAAGCATCGGAATTCCGGTTTAAGAATATAAGGGGGTAAAATTCGTTTTCAAAGTAACAAGGATTTTTTAAAGGAACGACATTATTTTGGAAAATACTTTTAATAGGGACCGTAAACTATGATTAACACTCATTTAACTGAGACCAAGTTTGTTTTCCTAATGTAATTATGGTAATCCAAAATCTAATGATTTAACACTCATATATTTCAGTCACATATTTATTAAACTTTACTTGTTGAGGAGATGGAGACAAAACGGTGATGTGCTGGAAAGAAATTGATGTTTTTGGAGTATTATTGTTATTTTGAGGCTTTAAATCTATGGGGCCATAAACTGATTCTAAATTCTTTGGATATGGTATAAACCATTTCTGACTTTTCTCCATTTGAAATTGTTGTTCACTACCGCTATGGGGAAACGCATACGTACTGACTAAATAAATTGATGTTTGTGGTTTTTAACTTATAAATGGTAGCCTAGTTTTGGTGAAAAATAGGCGTCGGTACAATAAGACAAAAACATTTTTAAATATCAAGCTAAATTATATACGTATCTAATTTATACAAGTTTTCTTCCATAAGAAATTCAGGTCATGATAACATTTTTGCTTATTTTAATATGTGTCTCTATTTTACATAGTTGATTAATTAATTGATTTTATTATTTATTTTAATTAATATTATTGATGCAATACATGAGCTCATTTTCTATGCACACATCCATCAACCCTTCTTTCTTTATTGTTGATAAACTATACTATCAACCCAAGATCTGGCTCAGAAGTTTCCCCGATATATCTTCTACTTTAATAATAAGTAAATTATTGTTAACAAAATTAAACTTAGACATAGGACGAAACGAATTTATGTCCATACGAGGATAACAGAAATATCTCAAGAATTAATATCAATAATTTTTTTTTCAATTTTCATCTAATAACGTTTTAATAAAAGTTTGAGATAATAAACTAAGATTCACTAATTAAAGTGCATGACAAAGGATCTATCAATTCTTTAAGATTTTTTTTATGATTAAATGAACATAAATTTAAAGGTCACGAATATTTTTAATGGTGATACTAAATGTAGAATTTTGACGCGTGCAGCGGTGGTCGGCGGCGGGTTTTTGGCCCGGGACATCACCTTCCAAAACACGGCAGGTCCGTCAAAGCACCAAGCCGTGGCCCTCCGCGTGAACGCCGACCTCTGCGCCTTCTACCGGTGCGACATGCTTGCCTACCAGGACACCCTCTACGTCCACTCCCTCCGCCAGTTCTACACCGGCTGCATCATCGCCGGCACTGTCGACTTCATCTTCGGCAACGCCAACGCGGTCCTCCAGAACTGCGACATCCACGCGCGCCGCCCCAATTCGGGCCAGCGCAACATGGTGACCGCCCAGGGCCGCGACGACCCCAACCAGAACACGGGCATCGTGATCCAGAAGTGCCGCATAGGCGCCACCTCGGACCTCAAGCCCGTGCAGAGCAGCTTCCCGACGTACCTCGGGCGGCCGTGGAAGGAATATTCGAGAACGGTGGTGATGCAGAGTGACATCAGCAATGTGATCCATCCGGCTGGGTGGTATGAGTGGAATGGCAACTTCGCTCTTGCTACTCTTTTCTATGCTGAGTATCAGAACACCGGCGCCGGCGCTCCCACGGGGAATAGGGTCAAGTGGGGAGGGTTTAGGGTGCTGACGAGCGCGTCGCAGGCGCAGCCGTTCACCGCCGGGAATTTTATTGGTGGTGGGAATTGGTTGCAGGCGACCGGCTTCCCCTTCTCTCTTGGGCTTTAATTTGCCTATAATTGTGTTTTTTGATGAATAAATCTGTTTGTAATTTGTTTTTCTTTTTACGTTTTGTTTCCAATTTGTATTTCCATGAATAAGTTGTTTTATCTTTTCCAACTCCAAGATTACATGTTACTAGCATGTAAGGATGGAGCAAGAATGGTAAGACCAACAAGATAATTAGCAATGATGTTGAAGCCACGTCCCCAACACCTCATGAAGTAGAATTATATTTTAATTTTATGAGTATTGAGTATGATAACATCACCAATTGTATTTTGTCATGTCAAAGGCTTAAAATACAGCTACAAAACCAGTCCCAATCCATTTTGTCATCTGTCACGTCAGCATTTTAAATTTCAGCCATAACACTTCTAATAAGTTAGCCACAACATCAGGTTAAAGATATAAAAACTACAAGCAAAAATCTCAATGATTACGGGATCCAAATGTAAGAATATTTATATTCTTATTTGACCTATGTGTCTATTGGTTTGATTTTATGGATCATGTTTATATTAAATGTTAAAGATTCTAATATAAAAGACGATACCATAATAGATTGGATTCGATTAAAGAATTAGAATTGGGTGTATTGATAACCCTCCTCTCTTACCTCATAATTAAATATACTTGTATATGAAATGAGTATATATATATATATATATATATATATATATATATATATTAATAAATGTGTGTGCCGTGAATTTAATATAAGAAATGATTGACTTTGATATTATTAATATTAAAGTATGGTTGAGTTTCTACATAATTGAATGGACGGTTAATGGTGGTTAATTAAGGATAAGAACATTTATTAGTTCGTTAATTAACTTCCATTAATGAAAAGACACGTCTATTACTTGAAAGTGTATGATGTCTATATAAATAAGATTACAACGAGGGAATTATACATGAAATTTTTCAACATGAGAGATTCATGAAATACATGCAGCAAAGTAAATTGCATGAGAAAAGTAAATTGCATGATAATTTCCTTACTACAATTATTGTATAGATATACACTCACGGCATTCAAGTATATATTTATATATATATACATTAAAGTTATTGATTCTTTATCCATTAAAAGAATCAATAAATGCTAGAGGTCAAATAGGGGCAACATCAATTGGAGAATGCAGTCAATGAAAGGACGAACATCAAATGGTGGATTCAACCTCTACATCAAAGAAGAAAGCATGGATGTAGGTTAGTGATTTTATCTTCACTTATAGTATAAATGTTATGGTTAATTAATTCAAATCTAGAATTAGATTTCACTATAGAAATCATTAAAGTTGAGATATGGCTTACAGTTGGTATCAGTGTCAGTCTAGATTTGGTTAATTCACCATTTATGTGTTTTCAAAATCGAATTTTGAATGGTCTTGGATTTTTTCGATCTTGGTTAAATATGCTTCCGCTTATGTGTTGGGTAATTGTTTTATGAAATGTTAAGACAATATAAGGATATTTTACTCATTAAAGATTTCAATATTTAAATAATATATAACTTGTTTATCACCAAAGTGGTCTTGTTATATTACATTTATTTATTGAAAATGATAAATGTTAATTAATTGATCATGATTATAGAGATGCTATAAATGACATAAGAGTTTGATTGATCAATTATTTTATTATCTATATACTGGGAGATCACCCAAAGGTGGATCATTGTATATAGATAATAAATACGAAGTGGATTAATCATTTATTCATGTGTCATTTAGTATGTACACCCAAAGGCAACATGCTTATTTGATATATGTTTAGTTTGATTAATTGTTAAAGTATATATTTAGCATCGCTGAAAGTACATGTGCTTAAGTATTACCCAAAGGTTACTTGAATGCATGTTATTTAAAGTTTTATTACTGTTTATGAATCTGTGTTAAAGAACTCAAACACGTATAGTTAAGCATGTATAAATGTTGCAGCTTTATAAAATTTGTATGCATATGCTGACTCTGTCATTAAATTAATGGGCAAAATTATGGAGAATCGTCTGAATAGATCCAGCTTACGCTGGGGGTAAAGATATTGGACCAAGTCATACTAACGGAAGAGGAATCCTCAACCATTATAGATGTCACTCTGTAACTGAAAATCTCAACGTGAGACTCGGGAGTGATCAAACAGGTTGAGCCTTATGAGAATGACGATGGCAGAAAATATGAGGTCATCTTTGCCCATGACAGAAAAAGCAAGGGAATTTATTAAGAAAATTAAAGAGTATTCACGATCGGGGTTGACTGATAAGTCAAATGTAGAAGCATAATGAATGGGCTTACTACAAAGTAGTTAGACTGGTCTCAGCCGATTCACGATCATGTGACAAACATGTCTAACTTGACAGACAGTAAAGTTAATGACCTTGAGAATGGAGGTTCATGAGCAAATGTCGGCCAAAATTTATCATAAACTCCCTACATGTTGAATTTAGCCAGTTCCAGGTGAATTATAACACCATTGAAGATACATGGGACATTTAAAGAATTAAGGCTATGTTGGTTTAAAACGAAGGGAGATTAAAGAAGATAAATTATCAAGTTGCGAATCTAATGGGTCTTGGAGGTGTAGGCACCAGTAAAGGAAAACTAAGTAAATAGGACAAAAGGAAGGATAAATATTTTCTGAAAGGTCCGAAAAAGCATATCCATAAGGAAAAGAAGTGTTTCATTTGCATAAAAATAGAACACTTCGAAAGATTGTCCTAAAAAGGAAGGTTTGGTTCGATAACTGTTTTGTTTACTTTAAATTAAATCTTATCGAAGAGCCTAATAATACTTAGTGGTCAGTTTTTGGTGGTACAATCCATATGTCTCATTATTAAACATGGATTCAGTTCGATCCAATCTATAAAAGGATTTGAGCAATAATTGTTCATAAAGAAACATGATAAGGGCATGGAACGAAGGCATTGGGACTTACAGATTGATCTTAGACATCGGATGTCATGTAGATCTTAATGGTTATCTCTGTGTGCCTAAGTGTGCTATAAATCTTGTTTTTGTAAGTAGATTGGATAACTTAAGTTTTAATATCAAGATTGGACATGGTGAATCTACATCGTACTGAAATGATTACTATTATGGTAATGATACATTATTTGATTCACTTAACAAATACAATCTTGATGCAAAGTTTTCTGAATCCTTGTTTAATACTGAAAGTCGAGGCGTTAAGCGTTGTTCGTCAAGTAAAAGTTTGGCGTTCTTGTGGCATTAAAGATTAGGTCCTATTTCCAAATAAAGGATTATGAGGTTGGTAAAGTACGAAAGTGTTCCTCAAATTCGGAATTTAGTGTCCTAAATGTGTGTGTTGATTGCATTATGGGGAAGCAAACTACACACATTATAAAGAAATTAGCCACGAGAAGCACTCAGCTTATTAAATTAATACATACTGATATATGCGGTCATTTTGATACTCCTTGGGTTGATAAAAAAATTACTTAATCATCTTTATTGACGATTACTCACAATATGGAATAAATATCTATTGCATAAAAGATCCAAGCCAGTGAATATCCTAAAGATATTCATTGACGAGGTGTATGGAAGTTAGATAGAAAAGTTAAAGTTGTGAGATCGGATAGAGTTGTTGAGTTTTTTTTTTATAATAGATATTATCCATGTCCATTTGTAAAGTTACTCAAAGTAGAGGTGTTTGTGCACGATGTACAATGCCCGATACTCCAAAACGGAAAGGTTTCCACCTTAAGGGAAATGGTTAGACTTATGTCATGTTGTTATACGTTACCCTATTTGTTGTGGATTTATGCTTTAAAGACAACAATGTATATGCTTAATCAGGTTCCTAGTAAGACAGTTCCTAAAACTCCTTTAGAACTGTGGACGGTAAGGAGACCTAGCTTAAGGCATATTCGTATTTGGGGTTGTTGAGCATAAATAATGTTATGCCACATGAAAAGATTTTGATTTCAAGATTGTCAGTGAATTTTTTTTATTATTGTCTATCCGGAAAAATCAAAGGGGTATACACTTTATTGTTCTAACCATAGTACGAGAATATTTTAAACGAGAAATGCTAGGTTCATTGAAAATGGTGAAAATTAGTGGGAGTGGTAAAAGGTGGATGTTCCTGAAGTCTACGATAAGGTTCATCCACATGTTGTTGCACCTAATGTTGTTGTTGTATCACAATCAAAAGACACAATAGAACAACATGATGATGTGTACAACCCACTAACCGAAAATGAAGTAGATGAACCTGTCACAATTCTAGAAGAGAATAGTGAACCACAATAAATATTGAAACGATCAGTAAGGAAAATAAAATATGTCTTTTCAAATTACTGTGGTTTACACTATTAAAAGTGAATGTGACATAAGACGTGATAAATATTTACTCATTCCATCGATCAATGAAAAGTGACTATTCTTTAAGAATTATTTTGGCTTTGGTGGCTCATTATGATCACGAGCTTCACCAAATGGATGTAAAAAACCACCATTCTGAATGTAGAAATGGTAGAAAAAGTGTATATGGATCAACCTGAAGGATTCTTGACCACATAATAAGAAAAATTAGTATGCAAGATAAGTAAGTCAATATATGGACTAAAACAAGCTTCTTGGAAATGGTATTTTAAAGTTTAATGACACCATTGTGTCTTATGATTTTGTAGAGATCATTATTGATCGATTATCTATGTAAAAATCAGTGGGAGCAAGTTTATGAATTGAGTCTTATATGTTGATGATATTTTGCTTGTTGCAAATGACATGGGTATGTTACATGATGTTAATAAATAGTATCTCTCTATAAGGATTGCTCCAATTCAGAAGGGAGACAAGTTCGGTAAATGAAATGTCCTAAAAGTGAATTGGAGAATAAGGATATTTTAAACGAAAGATATGAGTGAGACATCTTATGTGATCAAAATAGAAATATTTTGAGCTAGATCACAAGGATTGTTAAAGTTGTCTCATAAAGGATATATCTATAAAACTTTTAGAGAGATATAGAATGGAAAATTGCTCTATAAGGATAGCTCCAATTCAGAAGGGAGACAATGTTCTAAAAGTGAATTGAGCGTAAGGAAATGAAAAGAATTCCATATGCATCAGTGTTTGGGAGTTTGAACTATGTCCAAACATGCAGGCGACCGAATATTATATTATTGTTGGTATGTTGGGTCGATATTAAAGTAATCCCAGAATGGATCACTGGAAAGCTGCAATGAAAGTCCTTAGGTACTTGCAAGGCACCAAAGAGCTCATGCTTATGAAAAGGGGATCCGATGACTTAAAAGTCAATGGATATTCAGATTCAGACTATGCCGGATGCGTCAATTGTAGAAAATTGACGTTTGGCTATTTGTTCCTTTAAGTCGTGGGAGCAATATTATGGAAAAGTGGAAAATAGTTTGTCACTGGTATATCCACTATAAAAGTTGAATTTTTGGCATGCTTTGAGGCCAAAGTTCATGAAAAGTGATTGCGAAATTTAATCTTGGGACTTGGAACTGTTAACATTATAGCCAAGCCGCTGAGATTTTATTGTGATAATTTCGCAGAAATCTTCTTCTAGAAGAAAGATAAGTACTTGAAAGGTGATATGCATGACGTTGAAGTATTTGTCGGTAAATGAAGAAGTACAGAAACATAAAGTGTCTATTGAGCATATAAGGACTAATATAATTGAAGTGGATCCGTTAAATGAAGGATTATCACCCAAAATATTTACTGGCCATGAAAAGCATTTGGGTATTATAGAGAAAGTCTTGCTACGCGAATTATATTGTGCTCATAAGGTGTAAGACACTTGGAATTCAATTAAAAGTTGTGTTTCTGTTTATTAAATATGTTATCATTATAGTATGTATACATGATGGATTTTGGATAACATATGATAAATTGAGAATAAAGGATCATCTCAATGAAAGGTCAGTATAAAGTTAGAATTGATTTGTGATACATGGAAGGGATCATATCGCATAATGATGTGTGACCGCCATGATTCGATTAGTTCTAATTTTATATGGTATTTAAAGGATTTATGAACTTGATATAAAAGTGCGCATTATGGAAATTGAACCATTAAGTCGACACAAAGGTCAAGTGGGAGAATGTAAGAATATTTATATTCTTATGTGACCTATGTATCTATTGGTTTAATATTAAGGATTAAGTTCATATCAATAGATTCTAATATAAAAGACGATACCGTGATGGTTCGGTTTCGATTAAAGAATTAGAATCGGGTGTATTGATAACCCTCCTCTCTACCTTAAATTATGATAATATATATGTACATTAGTGTAAATTATATGTATATGATATATATGTATACAAAAGGACATAGTATACATTTAAATTGATTATACATGTAAATAAATATAAGTGTGTGTACTTACGTACATGAAAAGAAAATGCATTAGGATTAGCATTTATTGTGATGGTTACTTAAATATTAAAGTAACGGTTATATTTGTATACGCACACATTAAAGAAATAATTGTACATATATATAACTGTAAGTGCGGTGAATATATGATATGGAGTATTTTATAAGCGGTTGGCTTTAATAAGAGAATGCAGCTCTCAATTTAAGCAATCGGCGTATTTCTTATGTAAATGAACCGGCGTGACTTTTTGGTTCATACCGTTTAAGTGTGTATAAATATGTGCATATGGTACCGGCAAATAAACACTGAAAAGATATAACATACTCCCATAAAAGATAGTCACAGCTGTTATATATTTAACACTTATATATATATAGCTTTAGATTCTTTATCCATCGAAAAGAATCACTAAAGTGTTGAGGTCAAAGAGGGGATAACATCAATTATAGATAATCCAGTCAACGTAATGGCAAACATCAAATGGTGGATTTCAACCTCTACATCAAATGAAGAAAGCATGGAAGGAGGTTGGTGATTTTATCTCCACTTATAGTATAAATGCTATGATTGAATTAATTCAAATTTAGAATTAGATCTCATTATAGAAATCATTAAAGTATTGAGAAATGGCTTACAATAACTATCCTATTTATATGTCAAGCAATCCATCGAGATTTTGTTTTCTATTGTGAAGTTAGTACTATCCCGGTCCCATATAAGATGTCCACCTTTTATTTTTAGTTTGTCCCACTCAATGACGACCCAGAAAATAGAATTCGTGGGATCGAAATTATTAAATAAAAAACATATAGTATAAATATTTAAATAATTATTATTTTAAAAATTATTTAAAGAATATTTAACAATGTAAGTAACATTGTTAAACAGTATATAATTCTTTTATCGTTACTTCTTAGTAGTACAATTTTATTTGTTATTCTACAAATAATATTGTTATTATTTGTATTTTAAATAAAAATAACTATAATTAAATTAATGAAACATAACAAATATTCATTTACAGTTTTCCTACCGCATTGATTAGTTTAATAAAATTCAATTAAAAGCATAAAATAAATAACTAAAGAATTACATATTAAATCTGTATAAACTTTACTTTCATAATTAATGTAGTAACATTTTACAAGTATTTGGCTCTCTTTCCTCTTTAACTTGGGTTTTTTTGTGGTGAAACTGGAAATTATGAAGAGTTTTCTCATTACTGTTAATGTAAATAAATATTTGTAAGAAATTCATAAAATTAAATGTAAAAAATAGATAAATAGTCAAAACAAAGAAAACTTAAAATGACTTTACAAATAGCCGCCGCTCTTCTTCACCAAAAGCTCTTCTTCCTCATCCATTCTTCACCTAATTACCTTCTCCTTTTTAATTCACGATGTCATTTTTTTCCATTTTTCTTCTCTTCCGTGAAAACACTATGGTGGGGTCGGAGGCGGCGATATAGTGGTATCGGCCAACCGATTAATAGAGATTCTGATGGCTCTCACGGACCTGCGGTGGGGTCGGCCGACCCTACCCGACCCCACCTGGGTCAATCATTGGTCCCACTCAAGATGTCCATTTCTATGTGTGGAAATAAATATCTTTCTCATCTCTCCTCATTAAAATATTTAACTATTTTTTTCTCTCTACTCACTTCACCTAACAACTTTTCCTGAAATCTAGTGTCACTCAAGAATGTGGACATTTTTAAGTAGGACGGAGGTAGTGTATAAATTCTTAGGTGTTTTTAGCCTAAGTCAGATCGAATAATCTGGCGGTAATTTGCACTTGTGATACTCTCAGTCACAACAGTATATGCAAAAAAAACATGGTTGGAACCAGTGGTGGATCCAGGATCCAAAAATGGAGCAGTTGGAATGACAGCTTCGCCTTCATCCTCCGGTGCCACAAAAATATGCTCAAAAAAATAAAAATAATTCGCAACTATTGTACATACTACTCCCTCCTTTCGCCACTGGGAGTCCAGATTAACTTTTACTATAAATGGTAGGTAGACTCCACATTTCACTAACTCATACCACTCACACTTTATTATAAAACTAATATGTAAAAATGAGTCTCACATGTCACTATCTTGTCACACCTCAACCCTTATGACGTATGCACTTACTATAAACAAATTCAGAAATTTTAAACAAATAATCCACGCGCCAAGTAAATGAAATGCACATTTTATATAATTTCAAAAACCAATATTTAACAAGTACATGTTTCAAAACATTCTAAACAGTAGTGAGACCCTCTCACCACTCTATATACTGTACATTTATCTACATGCAAAAACGAAGAGGAGGAGAAGGTTGTCAAAACGTGTCAGCCACCGACCCTTATAATAATTGTAACTCACATCAACCCACGCATCATTGATATATTATTCCTGAAAAATATTAGTGGTTTATATGAGCCACAACTCAGTGTATATAAATCTTACCTTTAATTCCACAGCCCAAACAATCAATTATATTCTTTAACCAATATATATATATATATATATATATAACATATGTTCAACAAAATAAAAGATGATTCCATATAGATATGCATATGCCACTCTGTTCAGTTTATTATTCTGTGACAGATTAAGCCTGACATCTGTCCGGGATTCCATTGTATCTGACCCGAAGGTCTCATTGCCATTGTACATATATATATGACCCGAAAGTCCATTGCCATTGTATATATGACCCGTAGGTCTCATTGCCATTGAATACATATATATGACCCGAAGGTCCATTGCCATTGTATATATGACCCGTAGGTCCATTGCCATTGATATCAGACCCAGGGCATGATTGTCACAGATCCTCTTTAATTCAATGATTCAAATAATTCCAAACCATGTGCAAACATATCAATTGCTTCAAGTACATGTTTCTATCATATTTCATCCAATAATACCATTATAATATATAACATATATCCATTGCACAAATTACATATTCATATCATCTTTCATAGTCAATATCAAATCACACATAATTATATCATGTTCATATCATATAGTCCAAATATTCACTCTAAGTCAACACATAGCAATTAACCACATAATGCATGTAAATTTAAAAGTGTGATTTATACACACCTTAAATAAGGTAGATAAACTAGTTGAACACCGATTCCGTCTCCTGCACTATGACCCTCAATTCTATTTTTTTTTCTTCCGTATTTTTCTGCTCCCTTACAAACCTATGCTTCTTTATATATATAAATGTATAAGGCGATGTAATAGACCGACTCTTATTTAGTTACTAATTTATATTTATGTTAATTATTTTTGTACACATAATAACTTATACATATTACGGGATGAATAATGATAATAATATTAATAATATATAGTTATGTGTATCCATTTGGACTGTGTTGCATTTCCCATAATTCTTGAAATTTGAAATCATCTGAATTCGTACACGTATCTTTGTCTAAAACTTTATGTATGCCTCATAGTTAATAAACTAATTATGCAAGTTATAAGTAGTGTCATGTCTAGATTCCTAGTTAATCAAACTATTGCTTATATGATGGGGTTTGGTGCTCCTTGTATAGCGGAAGATTTGTACAAAACAAATAAATTAGATACGGATCTATTTGACCGATTATGCGATTAATTAATTCACATGTTAAACAGATAATTGCATGCTAGAACGCAAATAATTCATGCTCAAAGAAAGTAAATCCTAAAACATGAATTCTACGGTTTAGGGTTACCGATTTGATTCTCCAAAGAATCGACGATTGCTTGCGCCTTCTCCACGATGATGATCTTGAGTACTAGACCACGGATCTTCTCTCTACGGTTCCCGAATTGTATCTCGATATCAGGGTGGGCTGATCTTATCAAAATACTAGGACTCGAATAAAGAAGACGGAAGAAATCCTTTTGGGAATAGGTGAAGAATTCGAAATCCTCCACAGCTGGAGAGTTCGAAATTTTCGAAAATTTTGAGAATAAAAATTGTGATTATTCTGTCTCCTTTATTCTCCTATTTATATTAAGTTCCTTTTGGGTCCAGACAGGGGATCTATGGAAGGTTTTGGATATGGGCTC
>NW_025951557.1:0-2000 GCF_023119035.1 Salvia hispanica
TTTACGTGTCTGATACTTCTGTTCCATTTGAGGAGAAAAAGGGTCATCCCATTATTTTAATTGTCATCGACGATTAGTTCCTAAAATAATTGCAAGTGCTATCATTGCAACTTTGGAAATTTAAAAAAATATATATGTGGGTCAATCAAAATCGCACCGAATTATGATTCCTTATTTTCAGAATCTAGCAGATCAACTTATTTTATTTTGCACCTCCACTATTCAAATATTTCAATATAAAAAGTTGAAGCTTGTATGTGTGAGCTGTCGTCGGCGTGGACTTAAGCAAATATGAGAAAATTCAATGTTCTAAACGTGCAAGCTATGCAATATCAAACTGCATGCGTCTTCACGTTTATCACAAATCAATGACAATTCGTGCATCATTTACCTGATCTGATTTAAGCCTAACCGTCAACATGTTACATTCACACATTGTTGAACGCAAATACTATACAACAACTAGTATATAAGAAAAGTTTATATGTGAGCAGAGTAGTCCTTGAACAGATCCAATCAACAGAAAGACATATAGTTTATCCTTTTTATTGAAAGAAATATTATTATAATTACTAATCTATGGATGTAATCAATTGCTAACTAATTATCAATCTCAAATTAAGACCAATTTTCAACCATTAGACTAGAAAATCTTCTGGTTAATATAATGCCAAGTGTAATATATTTTAAATTTAAATAATTATTAATTAAATTAAAAGGGTATTAATGTCAAATCCTATATGTAGTAATTATAACTAACTACTTTCTCTCTCCTCAAAATCATCTCAAATCTTTAAATTTACGTAACTCTCTCAATTTAAATTATTTTTTCGCAAAAAATATATCAAATTAAAGATAATTTAATAAGGATTCCAACGAGATCTCAATTGCATATGTTCCGACGACGTTCGGATGATGAAATTTGATATTTTTTATTTTAGTTTTCGTAAATGTTGATACCCAGATTTTTATCAACAAATCCATCAAAAAATCTCAATAAAACCATGTAAAAATCTTAATAAATATGTGTTGATATTTTCTTGTACTAATGTTGATATTCTTATATCATATTGTTGATATTTGTAATACACAATGTTGATATAAAAAAACACCCACGAAAATTATCATATGATAACATAATGACGATATTACCCTTTTGTTGATATTTTATCTACTATTTATTGAGATTTGTGAGCTTTAATCTCATCCACTTATTTTAAAATCTAAGGGTGGAGATTTAGTCTTGATTTTAGATTAGGGTGCTATAAGCATTAGAATAAGACCCTAGCTTACAAACTATATATTATAACATAATTACAATTATAAGACTATCAATTCTTTTTGCCTATATTATGTACTCCATTTATATTGAGTCGGAAAAATAAATATAAAGTCCAACATTTGTAGTCAAAAGCTTACACTAGTTCTACACAGTACTAAAAAGAAGTATAATGACATAGAATACCCTCATCGGATTTGAAATTAGATTATATATGAAGTATTGGTATTTAGTGTGAAAATAAATACACTAACATTGACGTATCCGAGTAATTAAGTTGGCTATTTAAAGGTCAATTTTACTACTGTAAATGAGTGGTGTGCAATGAGTAAAGGGCAAAGAAAAGAATAGGAATAGAGTAATTGGAAAGCAACGTGGTACTTACTTTATCACCAGAAAATAAACAAAAAATGAAAATGGATTGTTGCTTTAACACGTTTTTTCAATATGGTGGTGGGTTGCTTGTGATTCATTTCATGACACTGACGTCTTTTGTGTATGTGGAATTTGTGGAAGATGCAATTCAAACATTGGTATCAAATATTCAATTTACTAATGTTATGTTATCCCTTTCTTTCCCAAACAATATCTTTTTCATTGAAACCACCACAACATTTACAGGACATTTTTAATTTGAATTTTCAGGATATTTTTAATAATTTTATGATTATGTTATAAGTTTTTAAATATAATACTACTAGTTGAAATTGAGGATTATGAG
>NW_025951558.1:0-5516 GCF_023119035.1 Salvia hispanica
AATTCATGATATTCTACGGATTAGGGTTACCGATCTGATTCTCCAAAGAATCGACGATTGCTTGCTCCTTCTCCACATGAAGATCTTCGTACTCGACCACGAATCTTCTAATCTGTATCCCGAACTCAGATAATGACCTTTGGGTGGGCAAAGCTTGTCAGAATCGAAAAGGGCTTGAATAGAAAGAAGACAGAATATCAGTTTTTGAGAAAACTGACTTTTCGTCCACTCCCAGAGGGGAGCACGAAAATTTATGTATTAAATCACTTTAAATCTCCTTTCTAATCTCCTTTTATATTGAGTTATGATGGGCCAGATTAGGGATCCATGGAGGTTGGACTTGGGCCAAACCTGTTGGACTTTTACTAATTAAATTGAGCCCCAATTTAATACAAGTCCAAACAAAATATTATTATCATCCACTATAGTATAATAATATTGACTGCCCGTCCAATCCCAAATTACGAGTAATCCGGGACATTTACCTCTTTAATTTATTATTTCCCGTGTTAAAGATATAAATATCCATTAATCAATTTAAGTCTGTTATTTGACTTTAATTAATTAATATCTTTTTCCAAGAGTTGTCTAGTTCAAAATCTTTATTTATTATTCTGGAATAAATTCCAACCGGCCGGGTTTCTGAATAATAAAACCTTTTTCGAACACCTCTTGAGGATATTATCAAACTGGACTCACCCAGCACACGATTCATTGCAATAACAATACTAGCACCTCTAGACATTGATCACCACTACCCAAGATATCAGGATTCTTGGATTGCAAAAAATCCGCACCATTTGATAAATCAAAGTAGTGCATAATCAATATCGTATGCTCAATGTTATGTCAACAATGATTAAGAAATAACAATCACCGAGACCTCGTCTTTCGGTAAATAGCAAGAAAGACTTATCTCAACTGTTAGATCCTTCAGTGCTATACCACACCAGTGTCGTTTATTTCCTAAGGTAAGGAAACATGCGGACTGACACTGCAACCTTTCACGATAGGTAGCCAAAGCCTATCTAGGTTGTGAAATTCTATTTCTCTTCTACAAAGAACCGACTGCGTCACCTTCTGTGAACGTCGTTCACGACCAGTCTACTATGTAGAAGAATTAGACTTATTTGCTTCTTATACATTTAAATGTTTGAGAAACATCTTATAAATGCACAAGCAAACATCAATGCGATAAAATTACTTCTTCTCGCCTTGGGTTAAAAGTGGATTGTAGAATTTATTGTATACAAGCAATTCTATCCGTGCAACATGCTCGAAATATGCTTTTCAGTATACCAATCCTAACAATCTCCCACTTATACTCAAAATCATGCTTTCGAGTATACCCACTGCCAAAACTCTCCCACTTATACTCTAAGCAGGTCTCGGACCATGATATATCGAACTACCATACTTTTCACCTCATGTGTAAAACATGTTGCCATATAGGCATTTTGTGAATAATTCTGCCAGGTTGTTCTCTGATGATATCTTGGTAACCATAATGTCTCGCTGCGCACTTTTTCCTTAATTAATTTCATACTTCCTCTCTATGTGATTGCTTAGCTTTATCAGATCGTGTTTCCCTCGAGTTAGACACATGTCTAGAGTAACCATAATAAAATATAATACTCATAGGCATACTCGGAATCACGGTCAAAGCTATTAGAAAGTTACTGAGATGAACAACTACCTTAGTAGTTTCCTATGAAACCACACTTGTAATTATCATGATAGAGCTTGTGATGTAATCACACTCCTTCAAGACTCAGTTTTCAACTCCTAACGTGAACACATAGTCAGAGGATAACTCGATCACCGATCAATAATAAAATCGAGTCGATGTAACCTAAAGGACATAACATGGATGTCTGGTAAACTAGAGCATACCGTTTAGTCTTCTTCAAGTACTATAGTATATTCTTTACCAATCCAATGTCCTTGGCCATGGTTAATATGATATCAAGCTTCTATGCCAACGGCAAAGCTAATATCTAACTTAATACACATCATAGCATACATGAGACTTCCAATTACGGAACTTGTCTCATTCTTCTTGATCTCATTTAGTGTTGAAAAACACTTGGCTAGAGACAAGATAATTCCGTCTAGAGAAGTAAAACTTTTTCTTGGAATTTTCAATGCTAAAGTGTCTAAGTATGATATAGATGTAGGATTCTTTAAGAAAACTTAACATTCTTTTTCTAGCAATCTAATGACTTAGATGCTTAGAATGTAACTAGTTTATCTTAAATCCATCATCCTTAAACTGGGTAGACGACCAGTTTCCTACGCTAGATAACCCTTTGAGTTGTTTATCAACTTTTATAGATGTCATCATCGTAGAGTACCAAGAATACCATATATAGTGCACTTTCAACTTTCTTGTACTTGTAGCACATAACCATTAAGATGTTCCATGTAGATGATCTCCTCAAGACTTCTACTTAAAGAAAACTGTCTTAAAAATGAAACGTTTCCTAAAATAGAAACAACTCTATCTCTACTTTTTCATCTCTCTTACTTTACTCTCTCTTCATTTACTCACAAAACAACACTACATAAAATCCCGTGCCGATTCCCAAAAACTGTCTTGACAATCATAATACATACATCCTAATTTATGTAAGCTACAATAGACAATATGATATAGATCGTCTTAGGCATAATGGCAAGCGAGAATATCATTCTTTCTGGGTATAACCCTTAGCCATTATTCTAGCCTTTCAAGATCCATGTTTACACTTGCAGATCCACTAGCTCCCACTGGCTAAAATAGTCTATGGGTAGTATCGCAAGTCTTGCAAACATTCTTGTCTATCTTAGATTATTATTCAGAATCTATCATCTTATCAAGAACGATTATCTGAATGAGTCAATGTGTCCTTGTAGTTACAGGGATTAGATTCAAGTCGATCTAAAACTGAGTCTAAAGACTCTCTTAGACCCATGAACTTGTTATGTTCGCAAGGAACGCTCCCACTACGACATGACTCTTATAATCTTAGGTACAAATGTTGATTTTCTAAGTGCATAAGCATCTAATGGTATGACTTCTTGGTTAAGATGGAAAATAGATATTCTCATTATCTTGAGAATTATCATGCTTGTTAGGCTTGTAGTTCTTCTCATAATCTTCATCAAAGAATCTAGTATTGATGTAAACAAACACTTATCTTGCCGTGAAGATTATAGAACCCGTACCTTTTCTATCAATTGGGACAATCTTAAAACATACCTCAGTACACAACTCCAATTACTTGGATACCTTTTCCAAAACATGTGTTGGAATAACTCCACACCTTGAGATGTGTTGGACTAGACTTACCTCTAGTCCACAACTCGTGTGTTGTAGAAGGTACTGATGTTATGGTAGTTTCTTTAAGATAAAACTCGTTGTTTCCAACGTAAATCCCATCAATGATAAGGTATCATTGAGTGAAACTGTTCCCATATCGAACTTGTCTTAGAGAGACTTCGATATCTTCTTATATGACTATCCCATTCTTTAGAAGAATGCTTGGAGTAGTCAACTAGGATTTAACTCCCACTACTGATCTTAACTCATTGCTCGTCTCCCATGGTGTAGACCATTGAGACTTGCTAGTCTTTCTATGTTGCATCTCTATAAGTATTCTGAATCCCTTGAACCACCAAAGGATCCTTACTTATAGTGCATCAACCAGACTTACTTGACTTTCGAGCTATTTAACAAGCAAGTTGTTAAAATCTCGATAGTCACTTGAGTTAGACAAAATCAGTTTGAACAATTACTAAGTACTTTCTTGGCCTTATGTCTAAGTGCCATAAATACTTTATCATTCATTGTATAAGAAGTTGAACTGTTGTTCGAAACTCAATCTTGTTGCATTTATATTGTTTAGATACTATGATGTATAATTTGTTTTTCTATGGTACTATGATAGATATTCGAATCACATTTCTTAATAATGCACGCATTATAAAATGACATCGAACATCATTTAATCATAAACAAGTTTAGAAACTGAAACTGAATTCTTTCTAAACTAAACTGTACCAATAAAACAAAACTCTAACATCAAAACAAAACAATTAAGTGAGCATAAATAAATAGCTCCCACTGCAACAACTGCCCAACTGGATTGAGATCTCTCCTTTAGAAGTTACATTGTTATCTAAGTCATTGTCCTTCTTTAGAAGAGGTCAATCCGACTTGCAATGCATCTTCACTTTGCCTTTTCACCTAATTTATCTTGCCTTTCTTGCTTTCAGCAGGCATTGATGACAATTCAGCTCTTCCCTCTTTCCATTGCTAGTCTTTTGTTCGATTGAACTAAGACATAGGAAAGATGCAGCTTTAACGAATTTGTCATCTATCATGTTATCTTCCTCTATTATTAATAAAGTGAATATCATGTAGAAGGTTTCCAACTTTTAAGTAACAACCTTCATACTATCACTTCCTATTACATTTGATGAAGAACTGAGTGTAGAAACTATTTGAGTAACTGAATCAGAAGATTCCTCAAAATATTCTATCTCTCGTGGATATTCCAATAGAATCTGGACATCGTCCTTATTGGATATTCTTCTTTCATCAATATAAACCAAGACGTGTCTTACTACTTAAAAGAAAGTAGTTTGACCTTCTATCTCAAAGAACTTGTCAAGTACATGCATAAAATGCATTCTTGAACTTTCTTTATAGAATTTTGTCAAGGAAATAGAGGACATGAATTGGTGAATACAAACTTTAAGTTTTCAGCAATGAGAATCTTATCCATTTACATTTCCAGTCTACATAATTTTGGCCTTCGAGTTTGATTTCTTTAAGGTTCGCAGACATTATTAAGAATTTGGCTGAGAAGAAATAAAACTATTTATCACATACTATGCTTGATACATAATCGCAAACAACCACAAAATAATTTATGTATCTCGCAACTGCCAAAACCAAAATAAGTACGCCTCTAGGGAGGTCATACAAATTCGGATTCCAACAATTTCCTGGTCACAATACCGACGAATAGTCCAGAGACCACTAAGGTGGCATGGCCGCCAAATATTGCCTAAGCTTTTACCATAAATATTTGCATCTAGGAATTTCATTTCTGTTTTGATACTCCTTCTAGGGAAGGTCGTACGCCACTAACAAAATTCCATAGCTATCTTATAAATAAGTTTAAACAAATGAACTTGCAATTTCGTAGGATTATGGCTCCCACTAGGGTGGGTCGCGATAATATTAGAAACATGCTTCTAGTTTAAACAATTTACTATTAAGAAGTCTAATCTTATGACCTTGCTATTTCGTAGGATTATTGCTCCCACTAAGGTGGGTCGCGATAATATTAGAAATTGCTTCATATATAGACCAATTTATGGAGACCATATACAACGCACTGTTGTAATTATCGCTTAGTTATTTTGAACATGGCTTTTGCATAATTATCACATAAGCAGATAAGGCAGATTAATCCACTTATAATAGATAATCACCAAATAAATAGACAAATCCATTTACTTCATGG
>NW_025951559.1:0-35338 GCF_023119035.1 Salvia hispanica
ACTTTTATCATCACTTTGAGAACACTTTTTGGGAGAATAACTCCATTAGCTCTAAGTTCCACTCCCTAAATCCGGCAGCCTGCCATGAAGATTCCGGCCACCAGCCGGCAGGGAGTCATCATGCCTGAATTATTCCAGCTGCCGTAGGCCAGTTCCAGTCTCAGAAGAAGCCATCGGCCATTTACATGCTTTCTTTAAATGCTTTCTTAGTTTAAGAACTTGTTTTACTTACATTTGTCTCGGATTTCAGTAGTTAATCTGTTTAAAGCATCTTTTGGTTTGAAAGTTTGAATGAAGTTAAGTTTTTATGGTTTTATTTGAGTTTCAGCTTTGTTATTGCTTTAAATCTCTCTAGTTAGCTAGATCTGATAGTTTTATGTTGTTTAAGTGCTTGAATCTGCCTAGCTTAGTTAGATATAGTATTTCCAAAAGTGTTTACAAGTTTTAATATGGTTAAGTTTCTCAAAAATGCATGGAATTCGTTTCTGCTTGTTTCTGTCACCCTGTCCTGTTGACCAGTATGCGTAAATTTCAGTTTTTCTTGCTTTCGTTCTTAATTTCAAGTTAAATATTGCATTTACGAATTTTTGAGCTCGAGCATTCATCAATGGAGTTTGTTAGATCTGGTTAGTTTAGCTTGGTGAAGAAGAAAATGTCACAATCAAAGATATGTTGCTTTTGTTACTTTTTGCTTTTGTACTTGCACTTTTTTCAGCTTTTCTGCAAACCCAGCAGCCAGTCTGCCAGCATGTCCTTTGATTCCCTTTACCTTTTGTCTAGTCATTTTTAGTAAGTTTCGTCTAGTAGCTTCTCATATGCATAACTAGGTGTCCAACTTTCACATTCACGTACACATCCAACAGCATTAAGCATTTAGTTACTTACTGGTCAGTATAGGTAGAGTCTCATTTTAATTTTACGCCTAGGTTGAACTCAACCCCAAAAGCGTGGTAGCTAACCAACCCTTCCAAAATGTCTTTGCAATTTCACTTCGCCTACATCCATCTCTGTGGGATCGACCCTTACTCCACTATACTAGCCAGTAGAAGTGGGTTGAGGTATTTTTGTTGACAAGAGGTTTTAGGCACAGACCCAACGACACGGCTAGGTCTAGGCACCCTCCTGGCCAGTTGACACGCACACACTCAGAGTCGCCGCCCTAATATAAAACCTCGCAGACTATGCGGCTCCCGCAAAACCCACAGAAATGAAACCCCCGATTTTAAAATCCCGTGCGCGATCTCGTCAACTTGCTCCTGCTTCAAATGCACAACGCTCCCAAACGAAACATACGCCACGGAGCAGGCGGGCTTCGAGTCCAGCCACTCCGTACACCTCTCCGCCGCGTAATAATCCGCTCGAATCCCCGATGCGCCGCCGGGTTCCTTGAAAAGCGGGCCCACTGTCATAATCGGCTGACAAATCCTCGACATATAATCGATAGTTTCAAGTTCCAGCTCTTGGAATGTATCCATCAGCACGCAAAAAGTCTTCGACAAGCTGCCAAACTGCCGTAAAATCGCCTTTCCCAAAAAACGGTAGGGCGAAGATGGATGCAAGAAGCTTGGAAATTCATCATGCTCCAGAACGGGTAAACTCGGAATCTCAACTCGGATATCCAACGCTTCTTCGCTGGGAAAGGCTACAAGATTATGGTAGTAATGGTAGTAAGCGGCGAAGCAAGCGCAAGACTGAACCCAAAGCATAGCGCAGGGGATTCCTAGGCCGTCCGCAACGTCGCAAACCCACGGAATGAACGGGTTGTTGATGACGCAAGAAACGGGGCGGCCGAGCTCCTCTTGTTT
The DNA here is from genome assembly GCF_023119035.1 of Salvia hispanica. NCBI lineage: Eukaryota > Viridiplantae > Streptophyta > Magnoliopsida > Lamiales > Lamiaceae > Salvia > Salvia hispanica. The sequence goes on from NW_025951559.1 coordinate 1,806, forward strand.
AACGATCATCTGCGGGAGTTTTTCCCGGCCCACGAGCTCGAGACGGGCCAGGAAGGCTTCGAGGTCGTCGGGATCGTTGGTACTGTCGTCAAAGAACCTGAAGCGGATGGTGCCGCGGCCGCAACGAGTGGGGACGTCGTCGGTGATGGTGTTTGTTTTACGGATGATTGCGCCGGCGGATTCCGGGGCGCAGAAGGAGATGGACAGGCAGGAATGGGCGAGGCGGCGGGCGAGGGCGAGGCGGAGGAGGGGGTTGATGTGGCCCTGGCCTGGGAAGGAAACCATGAAGACATGGATGGGTTTGGGAGTTTGATTGACGGAAGAGAGAGAGGTGGTCGCCATTTTCTGTATGTTTTTTGGGGTTTCTTATGTTACGACTAGATAAGGGCAGTAATCTGAGTTTATTTGTGTGTTTAGTAGCTATGTCATCAATCTGTGTTGCCCGTGTTTTATACGCACAAAATTCACTGAAAAACCTGTATTTCAACTATATTTGTAACTAATCATTTGCCTATGTTACATATCTGGTATACCTAGTTAATTTTATCAAAATACATTTTAACCCATCAATTCTTCCTATATAAATAAAACATAAACACGCCTCCATATTTCTCATATATCTTGATTGATTCCCCACTTTCTGTCCAACTTGACTCTCCTTCAACGATGCAATGACGATATGAGCATGATTCAGAGAGAGACGAGGGAGAAGGGAGAGGGAAGGCCGTGATGATAGTGGCGCCATGGAGAATCATCGGTGCGTCAAGAGGAGATTGAGGAAGATTGCAGTGTGTTAACAGGGCAAATTTGAGAGAGAGAGAGATTGCAGGAAGAAAATAATATTAAACCATATGCTTCTCATTCTCGATTTCTTTACCCACATTTTATTTTTTAATTAATTTCAGGTGGGCCAAGTCAACTTTACAAAGCTATTGTTTATAAACACGACCTTTTTATGAGTATTTATTTTATAATCATGAATCATGATACAAGAAATAATTTGTCCAATCCAACACACAAACACAAGTTGTAGTTTTTATTTTTGATGCATCAACACACAAACAAACGCGTTAAATTAATTAATTAATTGATCTAACCACACCTTAATTCATTATCTGTTCATCTAGATTTATTACTAGATACAACAAATTATTTGTATTTTTTTCAATAAAAAATGATTGATTTTGAATAATTAAAAATAAAAAGTTGTTTGAAACATAAAACATAAATATAAATAGAATGAATGATCGAAATTTATAAAGGAGAGAACAATTATTCTTAAAGGATAGTGTAGTTATTAACATAAATTAATGAGGATAATTATAATTTTATCTTTAGGTTTATATTTGTAATTTGTTATATCAAACATTTAAGTAGGATAATTCATATTTCCTCCGTCCGAGATTAAATGTCTTATATTTGACCAGTGCAGGTTTTAATAAAGTGGTTGATTTTATGTAGTAAAGTGGGTAGAAAAGTTAGGAATGTGAAACCTACTTTTATATATTGATTTTATAATAACTTGTGAGTGCAATGAGTTAGTGGAATGTAGGGTCCACTTAACAAATATTGTAAAAGTGAAATGAGACATTTATTGATGGACAGACGAAAAAGAAAAAATGGGACATTTAATGGCAGACGAAGGGAGTAATTATCTTAAGCTATAAAAAACACAATCAAGATTAATTACTAATCAAAACTATGATAACTATCGCAAATTGTATCATGTCTAGTCAAAACATGACATAACTACCAAAACTATTAAAGGGGTTCATTTCATCCATCTGCTCCCTGCTTGACAGAGTGTTGCTCTTAACTTTATCTTGCATTTGTTACCTACGTAATCTTAGAGCATCCACAATAGGGGCGGCGCGGCGGCCGCCCCGATCGCGGCTAAGCTGCGGCTGTCTATTGTGGTGGAAGCGGCCGCCCCGGAGGCGGACGACTTTTGTGGGGCGGAAGGGCTTTCGCCCCGAAAGCGCCGAGGACAAGCCGGAGGAGAGAGAAAAGCGGCGGCCACCGCGGCTATCTATTGCACGGCGAAACCGCCGCGGCGGTCGCCGATTTCCAATTTTTTTTATTTTTTATTTTTAAATTTCAAATTTTTAATTGTAATTGAATTAAAATATACAACAAATAAAATAAAGTGAAATGTGGCTAAAAAAAGTGTCCACTATTGCTGCGGAAACTTTTTTTTGTGGCCATGGACAAATAAAAAATGGCTATGGACAAAAAACATAAAAGTGTCCAGCCAAAGTGTCCATCTTATTGTGGATGCTTTTATGCACCCTTTCATATTTTTTCTTCCACATTTATTTCACTTATGTTATTGGTTGTTAGATCAATTGATCAAGATATCAATCGACATATCTATTGACTGTTCTACATGCTAAGTAACCCCTTTCCTTTATATAGCCGAGTCACTTTCTTTTTGCCCTCATTTTAAGAAAATCGTAATAAATAATTAAAATAGAAAAGAAAAATAAGAGTGAGAATTATGTAGAGGGATTAAAATGTAAGAAAAGTATATTGTACTTACATTTTTTTAGTGCCCTGAAATGCCATTTTTAGTAGTTCATGTCATTCTACCAATACTTGAGTTCACATCCATTTTATTTAACTTTTAACTATTAGTAGTAGTATTATAAGGTCATATCCTTTTTTATATTGCGTACTTCCTATTTAATTGTAAAAACAATTGCTTTCATTTACAGACTCTAATTTTATTAAAATAAAATTAAACATGTGCTTATTTTTTAATTAAGTCAATGATCAATTATTTATGGGAGTAAACTGAGACTCGATATTTTATTTATTTATTCAATCTAAAACTATATTATTAATTTTAATAGGGATTTGTTTATTTATTTATTCAATCTAAAATTATATTGGAGTACTTATTTATTAGTATGATATTGATACGTGAACTATAATTTAATTTATTATTTTAGAATTAAATATTTAGCAACTTAGTTTATAATTTGTGATTTATGAATTTGAGAATGAAGAATTACTTAATATAGTATAGTTGTTATCATGTTTTCTCATTAATATTACTTCCTCCGTACACTATAGAAACTTTTGAATTTAATTCTAAATTAATAAAGTAGGAGAGAGATAGAAAGAAAAGTGTGTGAAAAATGAGTTTCGCTTCTATAGAGAGAGAGAAATTTTCTAAAAATTAAAAGTTTCTACAATTCGGAAACGAATAAAAAATGAAAGAATTTATATTTTTAGAAGACGGATGGAGTATAAATATATTACACGGAGTATATAAAATTAAATATTTTATTAAACAATAATACAATATTATTTAAAATAAATCAACCCTGGCTCATTTCAATTTCTAGTTCCGTCACTGCTTCTAACTACAGTTCAAATGACTTGACATTGATCAACATTGTGTATCACACTTCTTCTTCTCCATTTTGTTTGTTCTCATTTGTTTTTGATTTGCTAAGGCCATCCGCATCCCTGTCTCTTAATCGTCTCAATACCGTCTCATCTCTTCACTATTCATGGGCCCCACTGTACTTTTCACCCCATATTTTAACTAAGAGACAACACCTGAATCCCTCCATCTCTTAACCATCTCATCCCTTAACTATTCATTCAATTTCATTTTTTATTTTTGTTTCTAACAAATTCAATTAATAAAAACACACTTCATTAAAAAAAAATTACAATTTAAAATCTTAAAAAAACAAAAAAAAAACATATAATTAAAATCCTAAAAAAATACATAATATAAAATACTCTAAATTAAATTGAAAACACTACTCCGTTGTCGAATCATCCCTTGAAGGCGGTGGCGGTGCCCTCAAGTTAGGTGGAGGCGGAATACCAATTTGTCTTGCCATATGCTCAATTCCGGCAAGATGGGCTTCATATTGGGGAGGCGTCATGCGGGAAGTGTCAGCCATCATGACGAGCAGGTACATGGACATTAGGGTGTTCGAGCGCGAGCCCGAGCCGCCTGGCTTGATTCACCTCGGCCACTCCCCATCCCCCTCCCTTTAGCCGCCTTGGTCCCTTGGCCGACGTCGTGAACCGGAGGATCCCCCTGCATCGGTGGCCGTGCCCTCAACCTCTTGCGAGGTGTTTCCTGATCCACCCTCATTAGACGAGTATTGACCACCCGTCGTGTGCTTCGTGCGTTTCGAGTTCGACCCCGTGCAAGACGGGACACCGCTAGCCTACCTTTTAAGGTCTTTGATCGACGACCAAACATCGACATGTTTGAAATCTTTGAAGTTGTCGTCTTGAAAGACTCGCAAAGCCGCTCTCAGAATGTCGGCTCCACTGACTCCGCTTTGGTAATTCGCCGCTTTAGTCCTGTAGATCGCGCAAAATTTTTTGACATCTCTGTCGCATCGGTCAAAATGACTGCAGAGCATCTTCACGTTGCGGCGGCGGGCCCCTTCGGCTTTGTCTCGTTGTAAGCTTCGGTGACCTTTTTCCCAAAAACACAAGTGGGTTTGTTGATTCCCGACGATGGGATCGTACGAGATGATGACCCAAGCGTTGTACAGAGCCAACGTCTCCTTGCGGCTGTATGGATGACGGCCTAGATCCTCCTCCTCCTCCTCTTCCTCCTCAGCATCGATGTCGCGACTGGCGGAGCCTTCACCGCCTCGTCCTCTTCCTATCGGAAGGTTTTCCGGAGTGTGTTCATCCGGAAAATTCTCCCTAATTTGGGATAATCCCTGCATTTGCCAATACCTTGGGGGCGGAGGGACGATAGTATGCATCCACATCAAAATGTGGTGTTTGGTACGCCGCCGGCGTCGATGAGCCTTGGTTGCCCGACGATGAACCGGAACCGGTAGCACCCAAAACGTTGTACCGCTGGATCATATTTCTGACCCAAGCCTACAAGAATGTGTAGAATCTGCCCTCCATCAGAAACCCTGCAACCAACTGAACTAAGAATGTCAAAATAGTTCCTCATTTCACTCATTGAGAGTGCTTCCTTTCTGAGACTAGAGATGTCAAGTGGGCCGGCCCGGGACCAGTGAGGCCCAGCAACATTTCAGCCCAGCCCAGGCCTACGTCTGTAGCGGACCGGGCCTGCGTTTTGGTATAAATAATGGGCCCAGCCCAGGCCCGGGCCCCAATGGTAAGTGGGCTGGGCCAAGTTCAAAACTTTTATTGTGCTAGATAATTATTAATTATTTTATATTGGAATAGTATATATTGTATAATGATTTATAAATATATATTTCCATAAAATAAGGAATCAAGATTTTGCTACAATTTAATATATTCCCACAAAATTTGTGTATTATAGCTGTAGATGACACACGCATAAATGTTAAATTATCCCATAAAATTAGGAATCATAACACACTATAATTATGGAACTATTTTTAATTGAGATAAAATAAAAAACTAAGACTGTCTATAATCATGCAAATCAATTAACCATTAAATTATGCAAATCAAACTTATTTATGGAAATCAAAACTAAGACTGTCTATAATCATGCAAATCAATTAACCATTTGACATCTCTATCTGAGACTTTGCATTTGCTGCCGGTATTGCATAACTTTTGCAGTTGAGCGGCTAGCAAAGTTGGTCTCTAGTGCTCCCCATATGTCCTTTGTGGATCTGAGACCAACAACAAGAGAGAGAGCTCCCTTAGACAATGAAGAGAGCAGCCATCCTGCAACTCTCCTGTCTTGCCTCTGCCAAGCAATGAATCAGGATTAAGCACCAGAGATCCAGCAGCTGGATCAGCAATTATTTGTGGTGGTGGGCTGGCTTCTCCAGTGAGAAATGACTCAAGCCCGTATCCATACACAGCAACATCTACTTGTTTCTGCCAAATCAAGAAATTCCCATCAGTTAACTTCATTGAAATGAGAGGAAGTTGAGAGAAAATAGGTAATGCTGACAAGGGAATAGAAGCGACATTTTTGATTCTGCCATTTTGAAGATAAAAGAAAAGGATCAGAGGAGGGTAGGAGAGACAGGAAACTTCTCAAGCACTGAGGGATCTCAACCCTCACTCCACTTGGTGTAGCAACAGTTAGGTAAAAGCTTTCTGCTGCTTTCTCCACTTGGTATCCGGACTCTGGAGCTACTCATCATGTCTCCAATGATCTTGGAAATCTGAACATAAGCGCATAATATACAGGAGGTAAAAGCTTGGTTCTTGGTAATGGGTTCCTATTGCAAATATTGGTGAATCTATGGTTAATTCTCATTCCTCTACTTTTTCTAGAAAGCTTCATCTTAAGAATCTTCTCCATGTTCCTAACATCACCAAAAATCTTCTTAGTATATCACAGTTTGCTAAGGATAATTCAGTTTTCTTTGAATTTCATCCAACTTTTTATTTTGTTAAGGACTTGTGCACCAAGGAAATCGTGCTCAAGGGAGCACTTGAGAAGGTCTCTACATTTCCTAGTTGATCATTCCCCAATTAAGAGAAGCAATAGCTCCAATCTTCCCATTTCCATCCAAGAAGTTCCAGCAGTCCATTCCCTCAGTCTGCCTGATTTACCTTCTAGCAGTAGTTCAAGTCTTGATCTTGCCTTGTGGCATAATAGACTAGGACATCCTACTCTAGATGTTGTGAAAAGTACTTTGAATAGTTGTAATATTCCCTTTGTTTCAATGAATGATCAGTCTCCTTGTCATCCTTGTTTCATTTCCAAAGCACACAAATTGTCTTATTCTTTATCAAATTTTGTTTCTGATCATCCATTAGAACTCATTCATAGTGACTTGTGTGGATCTTCTCCTGTTATTTCCAGAAATGGTTTTGCCTGTTTTGTGTCTTTCATTGATCATTTCTCAAGATTCACTTGGATTTATCTTTTGAAAAATAAGAGTGATGTTTCTTCTGTTTTTAAACAGTTCAAATCCATGAGTGAAAATCATTTTGGCTTAATTAAAACTTTGTAATCTATTGGGGAGGTGAGTTTCAAGGTCTAACTAGCTTCCTTAAGGATTTTGGAATATCTCACAGAATCTCATGCCCTTATACACCATAGCAGAATGGCTTGGCTGAGAGAAAACATAGACACATTGTAGAAACTAGTCTTGCTTTTTTAGCTCAAACTTTACTCTCTCAACACTTCTGGGATGATGTTTTCCTCACTGCAGTCTACCTGATAAATCGAATGCCCTCTAAAACCATCAAAAATATCTCACCCTATGAGAAACTGCATTCTCATAAACCTGATTATTCTTCTCTAAGAGTCTTTGGATGCTTGTGTTATCCCTTCATTAGACCCTTTAACAAGCATAAGCTGCAATTCAGATCAGTTAGAGCTACTTTCTTAGGGTACAGTTAATCTCATAAAGGGTTTAAGGCATTACATCCTGATGGGATAGTTATTGTCAGAAGAGACATAAAATTTGACGAGTCTTCTTTCCCTTTCAAATCACTTCCTTCTGCCTTTGACCCTCATCCTCATCCTGTCACTTATGTTCAACTTAGTTCCCCTACTCTATCTGTCCCTTTTCAGAATTATCAGCCTCCATCTCTTCCATCTGACCAATCTTCATCTGCGCAGCAGTTAGACTCTGATCCTCCTTTTCCAGATTCTGATGCTCATCAAGTTTCCCCATCTTCTCACTCAAGTTCTTCTTCTGATTCTTCAGTTGTTCCATCTGCCTCAGATACTTCTTCTTCTACTCACTCCACTCAGCCTACTCATCACATGACCACCAGATCTAAAGTTGGAGTTTTTAAGCCAAAAATATTTTCCTTAATTATTTCTCAATCACAGATTCCCAAATCAGCATTAGTGGCTCTGCCAATACCAATTTGGATGCCTCCTGGTAAAAATTTGATAGGTTGCACTTGGATCTTTAAGCTCAAGTTTCATCTATCTGGTGCTATTGCTTGGCACAAAGCTAGGTTAGTTGCTCAAGAATTCTCTCAACAGCCAGGTTTTGACTTCAATGAAACATTTAGCCCAGTAGTTAAACCTACTACCATCAGACTGATTCTCAGTTTGGCAGTTAGTCTCAATTGGTCTATCACTCATTTGGATGTGAACAATGCCTTCTTGAATGGTGATCTAGAGGAAGATATATATATGAGACAGCCTATTGGATCCGAGCAAGGGGGTCCACACCTGGTCTGTAAACTTAAAAAGGCCATCTATGGACTAAAGTAGGCTTCAAGAGCCTGGTTCTACACTGTCCATTCTGTTCTCCTTTCTCTTGGCTTTTCTCAATCCAAGGCTATGCCTCCATGTTTTTCAGACAGAGAGGGGATGAAGTTGTGTATTTGCTGATCTATGTTGACGATATTCTCATCACTGGAAATTATTCTTCTTCTATCCAGAAAGTGATCTCCAAACTGAATTTCCATTTTTCTTTAAAAGATCTTGGGGAGGTGAGCTTATTTCTAAGAGTTGAAGTAATCAAGACTTATCAAAACGGTATCTATTTGTGTCAGTCAAACTACATCAAAGATCTTCTAAAGAAGGCAAATATGACAGGGGCAAAGGGTTGTCCAACCCCAATGGTGTCGAGTTGTGAACTTAGCAAGAACATTGGTGAGCCTTTTTCTGATCCTAAACTCTACAGAAGCATGGTGGGAGCACTCCAATATGCAACCATTACAAGGCCTGACATTAATTTTGCACTGAACAAAGTCAGCCAATATGTGGCATCACCTTTGGATCCACATTGGAAGGCAGTTAAAAGGATTTTGAGATATGTATCTAGCACATTGGATCATGGAATTCAAATCCAAAAATCAAATGGTGTGATTTCAGCCTTCTCAGACTCTAGGCTGCTGACTTGGATGATAGAAGGTCCATTAGTGGGATCTGTACATACTACGGCAGAAACTTGATTTCATGGTGTGTAAAGAAGCAAGGTGTAGTTGCTAGGTCCAGCACTTAGGCTGAGTACAGAAGTTTAGAACTGGCAGCTTCAGAGATTGCTTGGTTGAACTCCTTACTTGGTGAATTAAAGATCAAGAGAAATGCTGGTCCAGTGATTTGGGTGGATAACTTAAGTGCTATTGCTTTAGCTTCAAATCCGGTTATGCATGCAAGAACCAAACATATAGAGCTGGGTATTCATTTTATCATAGACAAAGTTCTTGGAAAAGAAATAGAACTGAGGCATGTACCAACAGCTGATCAAATAGCTGATATATTCACGAGGCCTCTGAGTAAACAATCCTTTGTGAAGCTCAGGGAAAGACTAGGAGTAGTATCCTTAGCCTCACTCGGATTGAGGGGGTGTGTTAGAGAAGTCTACAGTGAGCAAACTGGAGTTGCTTGCAATGCTGAGCTGAATGTAGATGATCCAAGTCACTGCCGTGTGAGCAAGCTTGGAGCACGAGATAGAGTCAAGATTGTACCACTGCCAACTGGTGAAGATCAAAGAGATGTTGTGGTCTTGCCCAACAAAAGTGAGGACCAAAAGTATACTTGGAGAGAGTTGTTAAAGCATTGATGAAGAAGAAAGCTTAGTGATTCTGTTATGATTAGTGTCTGTAATCAGTTTGTACAAGATTAGTGAAGTGTTCTAGATCCTTCCTAGTCTAGATATATTCAGTTTGTATGTTACATTATCATAAACAAATGAACCAGTAAAATTATCCGATTGCAGAGATTATCAAATGTCTTGTTCCACTTTCTTCTTCATGCCTTTGCTTGATAGTTTTTCAGATTTCATTTTTTGAATGTGTGATATGAGACAGAGACGGAATGAAGTTGAGGAAACGGAGGGATGTGAAGATTTGGGATTAATGGATTGAGCGAGCTGGATGGGAAGTGACACCGTCACGGCGAACACGGACTCGCCGTATTGGCAGCGGCAACAGCGGCAGCGTCGCTGTGGAGGTGTGGCGGCGCCGATTACAGCCAAGGAAGGAGGGAGAAGGCGATCGAGCGACGGCGGCCCGGCATAGAGAGTGGCAACAAAAGCGAGCGAAGCTGATCGGGACGGCGATGGCACTGCTCGGCTACTCGACAAATCTCGAACAGCAGCAGCAGCAGCGACTTGGCGGCGGTCGGTGCAATGGAGACCGAGCCGCGCTATGACAGCCGAGAAAGCAGGGACGATGAGGGAGAGAGATGGAAGAGATGAAGTGATGGGAATTAGAAATCGGGTGTTGATTTGGGGAGCTGAGAGTGAGAGAGAGTCTATTGGAAAATACTCCCTCCGTCCCTGATTAGGAGTCACACTTTGACCAGACACGGGTTTTAAAAAATGTAAAGAAAAGTTGGTTGAAAAAGTTAGTGGAATGTGGAACCCATTTTTTTATATTGGATTTATAATAAAATGTGAGTGAATTGAGTAAGTGGAATATGAGACCTACTTACTATTTTATGGTAAAAATGAAGTGTAACTCTTAATTGGGAACGGACCGAAATGGAAAAGTGTGACTCTTAATCAGTAACGGAGGGAGTAAGATAGAGATGAGAGATGAGTGATTCTCTGATTTTGAGAGTCCATTGTAGAATTGTAAAAAATTTGGTTGTTTATCATCACCCAGAAGCAAAATAAGTTTGAGTGATTCTCTAATTTTGAGAAATTTTAAGAGAGAGAAAGATGAGTGTTTAAGAAGAAGGAAAAGAAATTTGTGGACTTCAAATCCCATTATTTTTGGACTTCACACGTGGGAGAGAAATAAAGAGGTTGAGCCTTTCCCTTTTCAAACTAATATTCCCTCCGTCTCATAATAGAGGTCACACTTTCCTTTTTAGTTTGTCCCACAAAAGATGTTACATTTTCTTTTTTTTAGAAAAAACTCTCTCACATAAATGTAAATACACTTCCACTGTCCCCCAAAATTTGTTACCATTTGACCAGGTACGAGTTTTAAAAAATGTAATAGAAAGTGAGTTGAAAAAGTTATAGGCATGTGGATCATACTTTTATATATTAGTTTTAAAATAAAATGTGAGTGAGAATGAGTTAGTGGAATGTGGGGTCCATTACAAAAAATGGTAAAAGTGAAAGGTGACAAATTTTTAGGGACAGACGAAAAAGAAAATAGGTGACAAATTTTTAGGGACGGCGGGAGTACTATTTTTTCTCTCCATCTAACACACAAAATAACACCTCCTAAAATCCCATGTCAATTCCCAAATGATATATCTTCTTTGGGACGGAAGGAGTACCAATTTATAGATTTAGAGTGATGAAATATTAAGCCAATGATTTAATTCAAGGATGTTATGGGATGGTCCAATAGAAATAAAGGAGCTGAATTGGACCGACAAATCAAACAACTTATTGGGTTGATTAAAGATTTCTAAGATTAGGTTCTTCATATGTGCGTTTCGAGAAGAGAATAGGAGAACAAATAACGTGTTCAACAAACGAGGTGTGGGTGCTTAAACGGTTCTCCGGTTTTAGATTAATCGTAACGAGAACCGGAACTGAAGATTTCTGAGATTAGGTTTTTCATAGGCCCGTTTCGAGAACGGAACAGGAGGACAAGTAAGGTGTTCAACGAACGAGGTGGGGGTGCTTAAACGGTTCTCCAGTTATCGATTAATCGGAATCAGAACCGGAACCGGTAGGTTAACTAAGGAACTAGAACCGAAAAAACTAGTTCCGATTCTGGTACCGGTTTTAACTTTTTAAAAAAAACAGTTCTAGTTCGGAACTAAAACTAACCGGTTCCTAACCAGGAACCGGATTATAATTCAATTTTACTTTTTTTTTTATAATTTAATATACTAATAAATCTAATTTAATCAAATTAATTTTGAATTAAAATAAAATAATTTGAAACATTGAGTGATTTTTAGATTATTTAAATAGTGATGTGAGCCTCGCTGGTTCGTGGCGCTCTTGCGACACCTCTATGAACAAATTAGCCTCTCGCCTTCGCCATGGCTTACTATACTTGTAATAAATCGAAAATAAAGAATTTGCCATGACATTCCTCCAGTTTAAGATGGATATTTGGAAAATAATTATAATACGATGGATATGAACTTCGACGTGATAATGGTGATGTGAATGGAACGAATGATACCACAATTGAATATGAACGTTCGATTGATAAGTCGACAAATGCCTTGAATAAACGAGCACTTTGCTACAACAAAATTCAAGATGAGGAAAAAGAATCAAAGACTCTAAATCACAAAATATTATTCATCACAAAAAAAACTCTTCTCCTACTCTCGTATGCTACACGCCTTTATAGGCAAATAATAGAGTAAAAATCTTAACAAATAAAAATAAAGTAATAAAATATTCACATTCTCAATATGAATCCTAATCTATTTTGCTGAATTTGAAACTAACTTAAACGTCTACTTATGAAGATTCATGCATATCTAAGCAAATCTTTTAATTTATTTCACCAATTTCTTCATAACTTCTCAGCATTTGTAACTCCCATCGAGTTATAGTTCAACCAACTCAGGACCTCGGGCCAAGCTATGTTTCCACTTCCCGTGCATAGCTTCGGGGTCGATACGAGGATTACATCACATAGTGTTAGATTTGTGAGGTCTGTTTTCAGAAGTATTTAAAATGTTTAAACCATGATATTTTGAATCTACAATTATTTCTCCAATCCATTTTTTATGAACTACTAACTACAATGAGTAGGACATCACAAGTTTGTTTTTAATTTTAAAAAAACTTTTACAAATACAATATCATTTCATATGATGGAAATTTAACTTTATAACAAATTTATGTAACAAGTCATTTAACATATGATTTTAACTCGTTTGTAAATAATTGATTAATTATTCCGTTATAAACCATAAAGTCATAACAAGATTCAATTAGTATTGGAAATTCCATTGAATATATGTGTAGTATTCGGATTTGACTAGGGAGATCGTGTGCCATCTTTCGAGTTAACCGGTCTAATGCAAATGAACGAGAAAACGTATGAGAATGACTGAACTGGTAATAAAGAACTCAAACTTATTGAGAACTTCGGAGTATAAAAACTCAATATCAAATTATTATTCAAAGTCTGTCTTTTAAGATCAACAATGAGGCCTTTATATAGGCAAGGGAAATCCTAAACTTATAGAAAGAAAATAACTAAAAAGATATTAAGCAAAAATAGGTATAATGAAAATAAGCAAAAAGGAAAACCTAAATTTGTAGAAGGAAAAATAATTAATATTTTTCTATCTAATAATTTTACTAACCAGGAAATAAATAAAACTCAAAATATATTTGTCTTAGCCTCCAAGTCAGTCTTCTACTATATCATACTCCCCTTCTTGAAAAAAACTCATCCTCGAGTTTACATTGTCTCCATCATCACGTTCCACCTTTGCCAATAATTCTGGCAATTTCACAAATAGGCGCAACAAATGTTCAGCTTCATATATAATTGACTGGCCTATGCAGTTCCGACCACTCATAATTACGGGCAAGCCTTGTGCTTGTAGAATCGACATGGGCTTCTCGTAATTGAGCTCTTAATAGTACCCAAAATTTTAGTAGCCAATTCTCTATGGTGCCAGGCTTTGACTGGTGTAGGTATGTCCTTTCCATGTGCCTTCAATTCAAGTTGTTTCCCATGTGCAGCAACCTCTTCATAAGTCATTTTTGAAATTTCTTTCACTTCATTGTATAAATTCGTACGGAGGGAAGGATAATCAATTTTCGAATGGTCAACTATCGAAAACTTCTCCACTTTGGTTTTCTTCACCCGTTTCATGAATTCTTCATCATCTTCCTCCTCTGAAGAATTGATGGTCATACTGAGGACACAATACATATCAGTTAATTCATAGTTCCCAAATCAAGGGAATTCACTAGATTATGCGGTCTAGGAACTCAATAACCAGATGATTACGGTCGTCGGACTCACCTTCAACCTGCTGTCAAAGAAAATAATACCTCAACCCACTATACTGTAACTAGCATAGAGAAGCCAGGGTCAAACCCACAGAGAGGAATAGGACGCGAGTAAGAGTTAAGAGGACTTGGAACGGTTTGATTGTTGCCACGCAAATTGGGTTGAGAGCTTAACTACTAGACTGGGGAAATGCAAATTATCTATTCTAACAGCTAGACCTAGGAAAAGAAGAACAAGATGAAAACATGCATGATGAAAACAGAAATCTAAACAGAGTAACACTTCAACAACGAAATTAACCAGACCTAGTGAACCATTTTCCTAAAATAGCTTGACCGGTGAAAGATGAACTGTGGGGACCATCATCCTAAAACGGAAAAAATACGAAATAAAGCTGCAAATCAGGTTCTAACTAACAACTAACTTAATCCTCTCCAACGATCCATGATCACATATGCAGAAAACAGAGTAAAACATCAAATCTGAACAGAGCATGTTGCATCGAACGATCAAATTACGATTAAACGGGAAATTAGAACAGATCTACTGTCACTACACGAGGTAAATGACAAACAGTAACTAAATTTCAAAATTCATGCAAAATCTCAACAGATCTAAACATCGGACGCTTCATCCGCTCCGGATCCAAGCAATCCCCAACAAATAACAACAAATTCCATCTCCAACCTCTCTGATCTAAACAAATTCATCCGATCAACTACAATTCCAGCACAATTCAACTCCAACAAAATAGATCAAGTGCGAAAAGCATCCAAAGTAAACGTAAAACAGGGATCAACATGAATCGAGAACAGAACATAAACTTTCATAGCAAAATAAACTAGAATTCAACGGTGATTCAACAACGAAAACAGTCGTCGAGTTTCGAACAGCGAAGACTCAGATCAAGAGTAGAAAAAACAGAAATTAAAAGCAATTGTTTCTTCGCCTCCCGTAGAGACGGTGGTGCACAGACTAACTTTCTATAAAGATGTGAACCTCCCAGATTATCCCATGGTGCAGAGTGTGTGTAGAGAAAATTGAAGTAGTGAGCTAAGAACTATAAGCTGGAGCGTGAAAAAGATTGTCCCTCAATTTGTATGCGCTTCCAGTATTTATAGACGGTCGGCTTCTAGATCCTTCCTTGTATTCGCTATTTTTCCCTCGTCTTCGAAGCTTCCTCCGTCTTGTAAATTGTTGCTCCTTTTTCGCTCCTTTCCTTCGCACGGCAAATTTTTCTCTTATTTACTCGGCCTGGTGATTTTCTCTACACAACCTGACTTAAAACAAGTGTTAGACCTAGGAAATTGTTGAATTTACCCCCATAACTGATGCATGAAATTAGCCTTATCAAGAATCTTTCTCCCTTTCAACTTTTCCATCGACATGAATCCTAGGAGGTGGTTTCCCCTTTCAACCTCGTCATATACGGGCTTATCATACACCGGCATCGACAATATATCCTCGTCGTACACGGGTGTATCATACATTGGCATCAACAATATATCCTCGTCATATACGGGCGTTTCATATACCGGCATTGACAATATATTGTTGTTACAATTCTGCGGCAGTTCATCCGCATCATATGATGTGAAGACGTCGCTGAATAATGGATCGTCCATCGAAAGACGCTCCGGCGCTATAGATCTCATCGAGTTGGATTTCCCCCGACGCTTCTCCAGTCGCTCCAATCATCGATGTAGGTCTCGAACCTGTTGTCGCAGATCACCGTTCTCGATGTTGCGCTGGAGGTCTCGAACCTATTGTCTCAGATCATCGTTCTCGATGGTGCGCAGATCACCCTGTCGTGCAGACTCTTCGTTTGGGAGATCGCCATGAGCATCGCCACGTCTACCGCCATGTCTACGTTCAGTCATTGATAATCAACCTGGATCGTGATACCAAATGATGCAAATGAACGAGAAAACGTATGAGAATGATTAACTGATAGATAAAGAACTCAAACTTATTGAGAACTTCGGAGTATAGAAACTCAATATCAAATTATTATTCAAAGTCTGTCTTTTAAGATCAACAATGAGGCATTTATATAGGCAAGGGAAATCCTAAACTTATAGAAAGAAAATAACTAAAAAGTGTTAGGTTTGGTATACTGAAAAGCATGTTTCGAGCAAGTTTCGCTCGAATAGAATCTTGCTTGTATACGTAAAACTCTATAATCCACTTTTAACCCGATTCAGTATTATTCGAGCAGTTTTGCACGAATAGAATCAGTATATTATTACATTGTGTTTGCTTGTGCATTTATAAGATGTTTTATAAACATTTAAATGTATAAGAAGCAAATAAAGTCTAAGTCTTTTGCTTAGTAGACCGGTTGTGGGCGGCGTCCACTTTAAGGTAACACGGACAGATCTATGCAATGCTTTGCAAAAGAAAAAGAAGAATTTCACAACCTAGATAGGCTTTGGCTACCTATCGTGAAAGGTTGCAATGTCAGTCCGCATATTTCTAAGTCTTACTGAAATAAGATAACATTAGTGTGGTATAGCACTGAACGGATCTAACGGCAAGACGTGTCTTTATGCTATCTACTGAAAGACTAGGTCTTGATACAATACTATTTCTTAATCTACATATGTTAGCATTGAGCATACGGTATTGATTATGCTCTACTTTGACTTATCAAATGGTGCGAGTTTTTCGCAACCCAATAATCCCGATATATTGGGTAGTGGTGATTAATATCTAGCGGTGCTAGGATTGCTATTATGTTGAATCGTGCGCGAGGTGAGTCTCGTTTGATAATGTCCTCAAGAGGAGCTCGAACAAGGTTTTATTATTCGGAAAACTGGCCAGTTGGAGTTTTATCGCTCTATGAATAATAAATAAATGTTTCTTGCTAAGTCCATTCTTGGAATTAATAAGATATTAATTAATTAAGTTCATAGCGCAGACATTAATTAATTAATGGACATTTATATCTTAAGCGTGAGAAATAAATAATAAACAAAGTGGAAACCCGGATTACTTGTAATTTTGGATTTGGATGGGGAGAGTTCAATATTACTTCTGTAGTGGCTGCTCGTAATATTCCAATATAAGCTTGTATTAAATTGTGGGTTCAATTTAATTAGTAAAAAGCTAATTGGGCGAGCCCATATCCAAAATCTTCCATAGATCTCTGTCTGAGCCCAGAAGGAACTTAATATAAATAGGAGAATAAAGGAGACATAAATAATTCATTATTATTACTCATATTTTTCGTCTCCCTTTGCCTAGAGGAGTTCGAATTTCTCTCCTAATTAGAGAAGAATTTCTTCTTTCTTCTTTATTTGAGTCCTAGTATTTTGATAAGATCAACCCACCCTGATATCGAGATACAGTTCGGGAACCAGAGAGAAGATCCGTGGTCTAGTATCGAAGATCATCACGTGGAGAAGGCGCAAGCAATCGACGATTCTTTGGATAATCAAATCGGTAACTCTAAACCATAGAATTCATGTTTTAGGATTTACTTTCTTTGAGCACTAATGATTTACGTTCTAGCATGCAATTATATGTTTAACATGTGAATTGATTAATCACATAATCGGTCAAATAGATCCTACGTCTGATTTATTTGTTTTGTACAAGTCTTCCGCTGTGCAAGGGGCACCAAACCCCAACAATTGGTATTAGAGCCAATTTTTGGCTCTGATTATGTGGATTAATTTCATGTTACGTGAATTGCTTGAATGCATGTTTTGTATGCTACGTGGTTGTGTGTGCTCGAACAAATTGCAAGAACCAATTCTCACCAAAATTGTGTTTTATTTTGTTCGTGAATGAAACGCGTGATTGTGGAATTAGTTTCCTAATTTCTGATCCAATCAATGTGTGTATTGATTACCTTTGTTCGTTGAATCAAATTCTTCCTTATTTTTGTATCAATTTGATTTTGTAATCTTTGAATTGGTGTAATGATTTCATGGATATCATATTGAATTAAACGTGGCCGAGCGTGAATGAGGAGTTAATGACCAGCAGCTCGCGACGGAATTAGCGGGCAACGTAGCACGCTGGGCAGGCTGCGTCGGCAGCCCATGCCTACAGGCTGGGCAGTTTGTGCGACGCGGCACAGCAGATGCAGTCACGACAGCCCGAACAAAGCAGCCGCAGAAACGACTCCGACAGCGATGGCAGTCTGAGCGGGAGCCCTTCAGGGCAGTTCCCGGGCTTGAAAGACAACGCCCTTCGTGAGCCGGGGTTGGAGCAGGCTGGGAGTCATCGCGGGTCAACGGTGCAGCAGCCGCTGCAAAAGGTGGCGTCGCAGCAGCGACGACGATGCAGCGCAACGCCGGTGGAGTTACTGGCGGCAGCGGTGATCCGGCTCGGGGGCAATGGCGCAGCAGCGTTGTCAACGTTCAGACGACGCAGCGCCAAGTGCGTCCTCGCGAGCAGACTTCGCTTTCCAAAATTAAATTAGGGTTTCCAAAATCAAATTAGGGTTACTGGCGGCAGCGGTGATCCGGCTCGGGGGCGATGGATTTATATGGATTTTTTCCAAGATAAATCCTAGATGAATTAGGATAAATATTTATATTAATTTATTTTATCCTATAGATTTGAATAGATTTAATTCTATTAAGACAAATCTTAGAAGGATTACAATAAGTATTAATCCAATTTATCCTTATCCTTTGGATTTATATCCTAGATAGATTAGGGTCAAGATGATATATAAGAAATCCTTATTTAATTGGATTTAGATAAATTTATTTCTATGAAATCCTAAGATATGTTTGATATATTCTGGATGTCTATTCTAAATAAAATCAAGATTTGTATAAATCTTGGTTGATTGGATTTTATTTATCTTAAGGATTATGATGGAAGTGTTTCTATCTAGTAATATCCTAGTGCGATTTAAATAATGATAATCCTAGAACAACGTTATCTTGAATTGTAGGATTTGATTTTAAGGAAATAAAATCTAGAATAATCCTAAGTGGATTTAGATAGTTGACTCTATCTTGATAAATCTTAAATGAATTTGGATAAAGATTATCCAAGATAAAACTGAATTATTTAATTGATTCTCCCATGACTAGATTATCCTATGTGTTTAAATGCCATGGATTAAATGGATTTATCTGTTTATTTGGTGTTTATCTATTTTAAGTGGATTATCAACTTTATCTGCGTATGTGATAATTATGCAAACACCATACAAAATATCTAAGTGATGATTACAACAAGTGCGTTGTATATGGTCTCCATCGGTTGGACTGCCAAATTTTGTGAAGCTGATTTTCTAATATTATCGCCACCTACAGAGTAGGGACAATAATCCTACGAAAACAGTAAGTTCATAAGGGCGGACTTCTCACATAATAAATAGAATGAACTAGAAAGTGGTTCCCAATATTATTGCCACCTGCAGAGTGGGGACAATAATCCTAAGGAACTGCGAGTTTCAGGGTTCAATCAGAATTTATGAGATAGCTTGGTTTTGTTGTCAGCACATGAACATTGTTATGGGAGTGTGTTGTAGAAATAAAATTCTTTAATGCTAAATCTGATGGCCGTGCTTAGGCAGCATTAGGTGTATCAACCTCCATAGGAGGAAGCAATTGATGCGTCGGTGTTGTGACCAGTAAAATTGTCAAAATTTTAATGCGTATTAACCTCCATAGGAGAATACAATTTATTAATTTTGTTGTTGTAAGATACATAATTGTTTTGTGGTTATTTGTGATTATGTATTGAGCATGAGTATGTGATAATAAGTTAATTTGCTAAATCTTCATTATGTCATTTAATATTTGTCTGCGATCCTTAAAGAAAGAAAACTCGAATGCCTAAATTATGTAGACCGGAAACGAAAATGGATAAGTTTCTCATCGCTGAAAACCTTGAGTTTATACTCAATGATTCATGTCCTCCATTTCCTCGACATAATTCCACGAAGAATGTTCGAGAATGCATTATGCATGTACTTGACAAACTCTTTGAGGAATAAGGTCAAGCTATTTTCCTTTAAGTAGCTCGACAAGTCTTGGTTTATAACGATGAAAGATGGATTCAATAGAATCTGTCAAGATGATTCGATTGGAATATCCTAAAGTGACAGAATGTTTTGAGGATCTTTTGATCACTCAAATAGTTTCTGACACAAGTCATCGCCTAAAGTAACAAGAAATGACTACAAGAAGGTTTAACTGAAAAGTAGAAAATCTTCAGAATAATAGTCGTTATGTTACTGTTAGAGCAAAGTAACATGATAGATGACAAATTCATAAAGGCTGCATTTTTTAAGTCCTAGTTCATTTGAACAAAAGACTAGATGTGGAAATGGGAGAGCCTGAATTGTCATCAAAGTTTGTTTAAAGCGAGAAAAGATGCTTTGTGAGTTGGATTGACCTATTTTATAGAAGGACAATGACTTACATGACAATGCAACTTCTAAGTAAGAGATCTTGATCCAGTTAGGTTTTTGTTGCAGTGGGAGCTATTAATGCTCAACTATTGTTTTATGGTTGATGCTTAAGGCATCATAGTATTAAAATAATATAAGTGCGACAAGGTTGAGTATTCAACAACATATCAACTTCTTAATCATTGAATGATAAAATATTTATGGCTCTTAGCCTTAAGGCCAAGAAAATACTTAGAAATTGTTCGAACTGATCTAGACTATCATGATTTTAACATTTCGTTAAATAGCTTGAGAGTTGAGAAAGTCTATTTGATGCACTATGAGTTAGAATCATTTGATTTTTCAAGAGATTCAGAATACTTATAGAAGTGCAACATAGAAAAACTAGCAAGTCTCAATGGTTTACATCATAAGGAGACGAGCAAAGGGTTATGATCAATAGTGGGAGTCTAATCTCCATTAACGAATCCAAGCATTCATCTAATGAATGAGATAGTTATGTAAGAAGGATTCGAAGTCTTTCTAAGACAAGTTTGATTATGTATTGAGTTGAACTCATTAAAATCTTATCATTGATGGGATAAACATTAAAGAAACTACCAACATCAGTACCTTCTACAAAACACGAGTTGTGGACTAGAGCGTCTCTAGTCTAGCACACCTCAAGGTGTAATGTTGTTCCAACACGTGTTGGAAAAGTCTCCAAGAAATTGGAGTTGAGTACTGATTCATGTTTTAAGGTTTGTCCCAAATGATGTAAGATAATAAGTTCTGTAATCTTCAAAGATATAATTCTTGTATAAAGATCAAGAGATGAACTACAAGCCTAACAGCGTGATAACTCTCAAAATAAAGAGAGAGATATCGGATTTTCCACATTACCAAGAAGTCATACCATTAGAAACTTTTGCACTAACAAAATCAACTTCAGTACCTAAGATTGTAGGAACCATATTGTAGTGGGAGCGTTCCACTGGAACACAACAAGTTCATGGGTCTAAGAGTGTCGTAAGACTCAGTCTTAGATTAACTTGAACATAATCCCTTTAACTACAATGTAGTATTGGTTAATTTGGATAATCATCTTTGAAAAGGTGATAGATTCCATATTACAATCTAAGATAGACAACATGTTTTACAAGACTTGCAATACTACCTACAGAATGTGTCAGTCAGTGGGAGCAAGTAACTTTGCAAGTGTAAATGTGGATCTTAAATGGCTAGACAATGACAATGGGTTATGCCCAAAGAGAATTATCTTCTCGCTATCGTTGTGTCAGGATTTATTCGATCATATTGTCTATTAGAACTTACATAAATTAGAATGTATGTATTATGATTGTCAAGACAGCCTTCTATTAATAGAAGTCTTGAGGAAATCATCTAATGGATATGTAATTAAGGGCAAGAAACGCATGATTGGAAGCTTATATAGACCTTCGTGGTCTTAGGCAAGCATCTAAATCAGAGTATATGTGTTTTATCAAAATTGTCAAATATTTGGAATTTGACTTGTGTCATTAACAGTGCTGTAAGCACAAGGAAGTTGAAAGTGCATTACATATGGTATTATTGGTACTCTACGATGATGAAATCTACAAAAGTTGCAAACAACTAAGATTGGCATCTGGCGTAGGAAACTGGTTGTCTACCCAGTTTAAGATAAATGATTTAAGAGAAACTAATTACATTCTTAGCATCTAAGTCCTTTTAAGATTGCTAGAAAGAATGTTGAGATTCTCTTAGGAATCCTATATCTACACATTGCTTGGAACATTTAAGCATTAGAAATTCCATGAAAAGGTTTATACCTCTCAAGATGGAATTGTCTTGTCTCTAGTCAAGTGTCGTTTGACACTTAGTGAGATCAAGAATTATGAGACTAGTTTCGGAGATAGTTGTCTCATGTATGCTATAATGTGTACTAAGTTTGATATTTGTTGTGCTTATGCATATCAAGTATATATCATATTAACCATGGCAAAGGATTTTGATTGAGGTAATGAATATACCCTAGTGCTTGAGAAAGACTAGTAACTATATTCTAGTTTATCAGTCATTCATGTAATGTCCTTGGGGTTACACTGTCTTAGTTTTATGACTAATCAGTGATCGAGTAAGTCATCCTCTGAATATGTGTTTACCTTAGGAGTATATTCCTAATAGCTTTAATCGTAAGTTTGAGTATGCCTATGAGTATTACATTTGGAGTATGATTCTAGTGAAGGCTAACTCAAGGGACACACGAGTTTATTAAGCTAAGCAATCACATATGGGGATGAAATTAATTAAAGATCAAGTACGCAGCAAAGACATTATGGTAAAAAAGATATAATCAGAGAACAACCAAGCAGATTTTTCTTTCACCTTGTAAAATGAATGTTAGTTCGATATATCTAGTATCAATACATGCTTTGGCTACCTATCGTGAAAGGTTGCAATGTCAGTCCGCATATTTCTAAGCCTTACTGAAATAAGATAACATTAGTGTGGTGTAGCACTGAACGGATCTAACAACAAGACGTGTCTTTATGCTATCTACTGAAAGACTAGGTCTTGATAAAATACTATTTCTTAATCTACATATGTTAGCATTGAGCATACGGTATTGATTATGCTCTACTTTGACTTATCAAATGGTGCGAGTTTTTCGCAACCCAATAATCCCGATATATTGGGTAGTGGTGATTAATATCTAGCGGTGCTAGGATTGCTATTATGTTGAATCGTGCGCGAGGTGAGTCTCATTTGATAATGTCCTCAAGAGGAGCTCGAACAAGGTTTTATTATTCGGAAAACTGGCCAGTTGGAGTTTTATCGCTCTATGAATAATAAATAAATGTTTCTTGCTAAGTCCACTCTTGGAATTAATATGATATTAATTAATTAAGTCCATAGCAGACATTAATTAATTAATGGACATTTATATCTTAAGCGCGAGAAATAAATAATAAACAAAGTGGAAACCCGGATTACTTGTAATTTCGGATTTGGATGGGGAGAGTTCAATATTACTTCCGTAGTGGCTGCTCGTAATATTCCAATATAAGCTTGTATTAAATTGTGGGTTCAATTTAATTAGTAAAAAGCTAATTGGGCGAGCCCATATCCAAAACCTTCCATAGATCTCTGTCTGAGCCCAGAAGGAACTTAATATAAATAGGAGAATAAAGGAGACATAAATCATTCATTATTATTACTCGTATTTTTCGTTTCCCTCTGCCTAGAGGAGTTCGAATTTCTCTCCTAATTGGAGAAGGATTTCTTCTGTCTTCTTTATTTGAGTCATAGTATTTTGATAAGATCAACCCACCCTGATATCGAGATACAGTTCGGGAACCAGAGAGAAGATCCGTGGTCTAGTATCGAAGATCATCACGTGGAGAAGGCGCAAGCAATCGACGATTCTTTGGAGAATCAACTCGGTAACTCTAAACCGTAGAATTTATGTTTTAGGATTTATTTTCTTTGAGCATGAATGATTTGCGTTCTAGCATGCAATTATCTGTTTAGCATGTGAATTGATTAATCGCATAATCGGTCAAATAGATCCTACGTCTGATTTATTTGTTTTGTACAATTCTTCCGCTGTGCAAGGGGCACCAAACCCCAACAATAAGATATTAAGCAAAAATAGGTATAAGGAAAATAAGCAAAAAGGAAAACATAAATTTGTAGAAGTAAAAATAATTAATATTTTTCTATCTACTAATTTTACTAACTAGGAAATAAATAAAACTCAAAATATATTTTTCGTAGCCTCCAAGTCTTGTCTTCTACTACATCACGGTCTAGTGACTTGGAATGTGGCCACACATCTATGGGAAAATTCACTCGATTTTTACGACGAAAATGATTTTAGTGCCTCGAGGATTTTCAAAGTTAAAACCATGAGGTCACTCAATGGTAGCATGATTTTTATAAAATGTTTTCGGCATAAGTCCACTGAGTGCATCAAGTACTCAGCCCTGCATATATTTTAAAAATATGTAGGTTGAGTTGTGACGAGCGCGGTGGGTGTCGAGCATGAAAGTGAAGAAGATAGCAAATAAAATGTCCTGAGTATATTATGTCTTCATACATAATCTTATTCTTCTCTCGAATGCTTCCGTTGAATGTTTATCAGTTTGATTTCATGTGTTGATTATTGAGATAATACTATGATTTTAGAGCTATTCCCCTTTATTTTGAGCTATGGTCGAGTTGTGTTGTTTCCCCCTTTCTTCCCCGCTTCTTTAATCTCCCTAGTTGCGATTCACCGTGTTTTCTATCTTTAGAAAATGCAGTTGTGGCACCCCTAGTGTCCGTAATCCACTTTGTACCGCATGGACAATAAATGTGTGACTCGTTCTAGTAGTATGAACTGTACTAGGGTGTTGTAGTTGGAATTTTGTATAAACCATAACTGTGAAAGCACATCCCTGGAATTTCCTTATGTCATGTGTTTTATCTTTGTGTTTTTATATGCATTTTTACTTGTTTTCGTTGTTTTTACAATTTCATTTTCAAAAATAAAAAAATCCTTTGTTTTCTTCAAATAGTAGAAGAAGTTTAGTAGGAGGTAGATAAGTTGTGATCGTTTTCTCTGTTTCGATATCCAGTACTGACGTTTAGCTATACTATATGCTCTGTATACTTGCAGGTTTATTTAGTCCTACTAAAATATGCATCATTTATGCAACTTTATTTTGTGTTTAGGTGGAGAAATAAGTGAGAGAATAAGAAGAAATAATGTGTTTCTAAACCATGACTTTCTTTCCATCTAAATAATTAAACTTCTGTTTAACTGAGGCATGTATTTTATCAAAAAATGAAAATCAAATATATGGTTTGACTATAACAAAAAATACGGTTGAAGATATTTTAACGCAATTAAGGATGCTAATTTGTATTTCTAAATATATCATCAACGCTTCAAAATTATTGTATTGTTGGTGTCCTAACTAATATTAGAGGACGCGAATTAAAGCATCGTAAAAAACAAAAGAATAAATTAATTTATCATTTATTTCGGGACACTTTCTTTTGCATCCTAAATTCATAATATTAGCTCAAGCCCAACAATTGTTATTGAGATGAATTAGATAAAATTAAATTTTATAAATTAAATAAGATTAAATTTTATGAATATTAGTATGACAAGTATGGATAATTCTACTTAAGATTATTATTTTTATTATATTATTCGCTCTTTTATTTTACTTTTTTCCATTTTAACTATTTATTATGATTTTTTCAAAACAAGTGAAAAAAAAAGTGACTCGACTATGAAGAAACAGAAGTAGTAGTATTAACCTTCTTAATTGACAGGATAATCACACCAAAACACCTACTAAGCAAATATTTCTATCAAGTCAAAGCGAGAGACTAATCTCAAATATCAATATAGTAGTACTCCCTCCGTCCCAAGATAAGTGACCTACTTCTTTTGGGCACGGGATTTAAGGAATGGTATTTAAATAAGTTAAAGTGGAGAGAGTAAAGTATGAGAGAGGGAAAAGTAGAGGAGAGAAGAGAGAATAAAGTAAGTGGAGAATAAAGTAAGAGAGATAACTTTTTGCTAAAAATGGAAATAGGTCACTTATAGTAGGACACCCCAAAAAAGAATACAAGTCACTTATCTTGGGACGGAGGGAGTAGTATATTGTTTTCCAATTGTCACCTTTCACAATCTCACTATTTCTTATCTTAGACACAAAATAATGAAATATGAAACTGTAACAGTAAATTTCAAATAGTATGACAGAAAACAACAACCTTATCAAGAAATGAACTCAAAGCCATATATGTTTCACTGCTCAAGTGTGCTTCTTGCAACGTCGACTACAATTCTGTATCGAACATCGTTCTTTTCAAGCCTCTCAAAGGCAGTGTTGATGTAATCCATCTTCACAGTTTCAATTGAGGAAGAAAGGTTCTTATCCTTGCAGAACTCCAGCAATTCCTCCAGCTCATTCATGCTACAAACGACGCTTCCCGTGATACTCTTCCTCCCTAAATTGAATCAAATCATATCATCAATGCATTATTTGAAAAATAATCTGAGAGATAGATCACCTTTGTAGATTAGTAAATCGGATTAGTAAACCTTAATTGGATGGATGCACCATACATCCGGATGCACAGGATCTTTCACCAACATTTGCTAGTATAAACTAAGAAGCATAAATACACAATGTGGGTTGATGAAACTCACCAAGCATGATCATTGGGCTGACAAACTGTAAAGGGGTATTGATAACTCCCATCAAGATCAG
This sequence comes from Salvia hispanica, assembly GCF_023119035.1. NCBI lineage: Eukaryota > Viridiplantae > Streptophyta > Magnoliopsida > Lamiales > Lamiaceae > Salvia > Salvia hispanica. Next base: position 28,224 of record NW_025951559.1, read on the forward strand.
CTTGCCATCAATTTTCAGTAGAGAGAGGTAAGGCTCCAATGGTGGTTCGCAGGGATTGTGTCGATTATGTAGTCTAGTGAGTCAGCAGCCTCTTGCATCCGACCAGCATCCGAGCTCACCAAGTAGTCGTCAGCACCTAGGTGATCCAACACCTCTTCCCTCTTTCTTTCAGAAGAGCTGATAACCGTGACATGGTGGCCCATGGCCTTGGCAATAATAACTCCCATATGTCCGACCCCTCCAAGCCCCAAGATACCGCATCTTAGGCCGCTCTGTTTTAGCCCAAAATGGTTGAGGGGACTGTACACAGTCACCCCTGCACAGAGCAGTGGTGCAGCCTGCTCCGGTGCCATTCCATCGGGGATTTTCACCACGAACCTGTGAAACGAAGCAATCAGAGACAAACAAGAGCATCCAATAAAACTAGTTGGAGCCATGCTTACTTCTGATCAACAACCATAGCACTAGCAAAACCCCCTTGAATTGGCTTGCCATCCGTGTAAACATCGTTGTAGGTCCAAATCCTCTTGTTGCAGTATTGCTCGATGTTTGCCTACCCGACTGTTGGTTTATAACGCGGAGATGGCGATTGTAGTCGCAGAGAAAGAACAATCAACACAAGAAACTTACGTGGTTCGGTGTTGCCACCTACGTCCACGGAGGAAGTTGGATCACAATTTTATTCAGAGACCAAAGAGGAATACAAACGCTCGAACTACAAGAACACTCAAGCTCTCACTCAAGAACCGATTACAACACTCACAGTTAGCAATCTACACTCTATCTTGATGAAGCCTCACTTAGAAAGCGCTCTCTCTCTATGTAGCTTTTCGTTGGTGAAGAAGTAAATGAAAACAATCGGTTACTGCCCCTTTTTTGTCTCACTCGGTGAAGCTGCCGCCAAATGCTTTAACCGTTTTTCAAACTTTCTCCTATTTGCAAATGAGTCCCCCGAACTTCTATTAATCATAAGTTCCACCCATCCACAAATCTCCACCTTGGAGCTTATGAACAAGACTCTGATCAACTCCCTCAATCCTCGCTACTTCAACACTGAACCAGATTGATCAACTCCAAGCAATGCTTCAGCTTGGAGCTGGGTATCGATTTTATGAGCATGTCTGCTGCATTCTCTTCTGTATAAACTTTAGCAATCTCAACCGTGCCCCTGCTTACTTCATCTCTGATGAAATTCAACCTTACATCCACATGTTTACTCCTCTCATGAAACGTTTGGTGTTTGGATAAATAGATGGCACTACTGCTATCACACCTAATCTGCACAGCCTTTTGCTCTATCCCAAAATCAGCCAGAATCCCCTTGAGCCAAAAGCTCTCTTTATCCGCTTCTGCCAAGGCAATATACTCAGTAGTGGATAAAGCTACCACAGACTGCAAATTATAATTCCAACTCACCATACTTCCATAAAGACAGAAAACATAACCAGATTGAGATTTCCTTGTATCCACACTCATTGCATAATCAGAATCACAGAAACCAACCAATGCCTTCTCCTCATCCTTTCTTGCAGCTTCAAACACAATACCATAATCAGTGGTTCCCCTCATGTACCTCAAAATCCACTTCAAAGCATGCCAATGCTCCAAACCTGGATCTGCCATAAACCTGCTGGCCACACTAATTGAATGGCTCAAGTCAGGCCTAGTGCACACCATAGTGTACATTATACTTCCAACAATGCTAGCATATGGAATCTTACTCATCTCCCTTCTCTCTGAATCTGTCTTTGGGCACTGCTCTTTGCTTAGTTTAAACTGTTGTGCCAGAGGAATGGTGACAGCTTTTGAGGAATCCATTTGAAACCTCTTCAAGACCTTCTTGACATAATCTGACTGTGTAAGCCACAACTTTCTTTCATCTCTAGCCCTTATTATATCCATGCCTAAGATGCGTCTTGCTTGTCCCAAATCCTTCATCTCAAACTCAGATTCGTAGCTGCTTCTTAACTGACTCCACCTCAACTTCAGTTTCCGCTGCCACAAACATATCACCACACAAGAGAATTAAGCTATTTGATACGTTCGGATTTTGCACTATTTTAAGGTCATTGTTTGGTCCATTTTTTATGTCAAAGTCACTCTACACGTCCATTATTTGCATATTTTGTCTATTTTTGACGTGTTTTGTGAGAAACGTGCATAATTGAGCCAAAAAAGGGAGCCAAAACGCAAAGTCTATAAATCTAGAGTCGATGCAGACAGCGACCGGCGACCGTCGCGGATATGTGCGGCGACCGCCGGCGCCCGGCAGGCAGATGAATGCAGTGGTCCGCCTCGGAAAGATACGCTTGGAAGAGAAGTCTCGTCCGGTGACCACCGGAAGTCATGCGGCGGTCCGCCACCGAGGGAACAGACTCTCTGGAGTCCAACGCGGAAACCGCCAGCTAGAGATCAAGAGCTAGAGTACTTCATAGAGATCAAGAGCTAGAGTACTTCACTTGTGCAAGGAGTTGGAGAAGGATTTCAAGAACATCAAGAACGACAAGGATTCAACCTACGGGTTTTATTTGCTATAGTTTTATGTTCAAATTGTCTTCCCTTCAATCTATGTTTTTAGCTTATTCAATTATGTGTAACTAAACTCATAGGATTCTAGGGATGTGTTAGTAACGACTTTGGTTATAAAAATTCTTTTTTCTATTTAATACCCGTTTTGTTTTTACTTTGTTTCTTCCCTAAGTAGTTCTAATGCTGCATGATTTAGCTTCCCTTAAAACGGCACTACAGTTAGATTTAATGTAACTTGCTTCATAACTGTGACAGAGTTCTAGCGAGTTAGATTCACTTAGTAGACACTACAGTTAGCTTCCCTTAAAACGGCACTGTTAATTGAGAGTGAGGACTTTTCAAGGGTCTTAGGAGCTTTTTGGAGTTACGTGTTAAGATTGACAACCCTAATGTCAGTAATCAACGTTTGTATCGCATGAGCATAAGCTAGGTGACTCGTCGTATAAACTGTGCTAGGGTATTGTAGTTGGAATTTGTATAACCATAATTGTGAACGCACATCCCTGGGATTCCCTTATCTCTATCGTTTATCTCCGTGTTTTATTTGCTTTTAGTTGTTTTATGCTTTTTATTGTTTCTAGTTTTCAAAAGTTTTCCAAAACCTACTTACTTTTCCAGATAGTAATTGAGTCTTAGTAGAGGATAGACACTTTGTGTTTGCCTTCCCCGTGTTCGATATCCGGTACTAACCTTTAGCTATACTATATATACTCTGTGTACTTGCAGGTTTATTTAGTGCTAATAAAAAGTGCATCAAGTTTTTGGCGCCATTGCCGGGGAAGAGAATTCACTTTGGAGTGATATCTTCAAACGGATAATTTTGCTACTTTGGAATTAAATTGCTTTCAGTTTTTATTTTTAGTTTTTTTAATTTGTTTTTGTTTTAGATTCTTGCAGGTTTTGTATGCGAACGCGCTCTGGGAAGGACAGCCTAGAACCGCTCGATTTAAAACTTGAAAGAACTCGTAGGAAAATAAGAAGTGAAAAAGGATCAGGAATAATGGTAGACCGAACAGACATTGAAAAGCTACAGGAAATGGTGAAGCTACTGATGGACGAGAGTGATGCGGAAAGGGCAGCCCGCGAGGCTTTGGAGAAGAAGAATCAGGAAATACAACCCGTGATGAACATGCTCAATCATGGGAATATGATTACTTTTTCCGAAGGACCTCGTATTGACGCTAACAATTTCGAGTTACGCATGCCCCTTATTCAAAGGATCGAGCAAACTCCTTTTGCAGGTAGGGCTACAGAGGATGCCAATCGCCATCTCTCCAAATTTGTGGAGATCTCAAACACTCTCAAGTTAAACGGTGTCGATGACAATGCCATAAGGATAAGACTCTTCCCATTTTCATTAACTGATTCTGCTAAAGAGTGGTTTGAATGCATGCCCAGAGAAAAGGTCTCCACATGGAAGGACATTGTAGCTGCCTTCCTCGACAAGTACTATCCGTCGGGCACAATCTTGAAGCTCAAAAGCGAGATCTTCCAGTTCATCCAAGGCCATGACGAGCCCCTCTACGAGGCGTTTGCTCATTTCAAAGCTCTTCTCCGAAAGTGCCCTAACCATGGTTTCACCGTAGATCACCAGGTAGGAATCCTCTATAATGGTTTTAACGAGAATATTTGTGCTATGCTTGATTCAGGTGCAAACAGAGGATTCTTAAGGAAGTCAGGTGAAGAAGCCATGGCGGTAATAGAGGAATTCGCCACCAACAGCAGAGGGTGGTCGATGGAAAGGCATAACATGAAGAGGATAGCTGCAATTGAAGAGGCCGAGGAAAGTTTCTTTGCGAAGGAATTGGCCGAGCTTAGAGTTAGGGTAGACCAAATGGATACATCAAGAAAGGAGGACCCGATTCCACCGACCTCCATCATAGCGGTCTCTAAACCCGAAACTCCTGCCCCGATAGTGGAGGAAATCAACTACATGCAAGGAGGCGGTTCCAACAGAAATTACAACAACAATTATCGCCCTAATCAGGGGGGCGGTAATTTCAATAATTATAATGGAAACCGACCTCATCCTAATCTCTCTTATTCTAACAATAATTACTTGCAACCCCCCGCAGGATTTAATGTTAGCAAGGGAGGAGTAGTTGAGACAACCAAGAAGGAGGAAAAGTATGACCAAGGAATCACAAGGATCTTGGAAGTAATCACGCAAGACAGGAAGGTTAATGACACCAAGATCGGAGTGGTTGAAGCTAGAATAAACAACCTCGAGCAGGGAATGAACACGATCTCAACTGCCATAGCCAACATCAACACTCAAATGGAGCAAATCCAAAAGAAGTTAGATGAGGACAGGGCAAAGGCAGCCGCACGAGTGGATGACGTCAATAAGAAGTGGGTGGCAAAGTAGAAAACTGAGGACTGCCCAGCCGCCGGCGGACCGCCGCAACAACTGCAGCGGGCCGCCACAGACAAGGCCGAAGCACGCACTCAGCAAGGACTCGTGCGGCACAATGGGATTGTGCTACCTTTTCAACCAAAGAGGAAGTTTAAGCTCAAAAAGCAGTTCAAACATATTTTGAACATGTTTTGTAAGGTCCTCATGTTTTGTAATGTTTTGCAGGAAATACCTAAATATGCGAAGCTACTAAGGGAGGCGGTGATGATGAAGAGAAAGCCGACAAAAGCCGACCTTATGCTACCACATCATTGCAGCGAGATCATCCAAAAGGAAAAGGCAGTGAAACAGAGAGATCCGGGCCAATTCATTATTCGATGCCGGATTGGAGAGGGAAAGGTTGACAAGGCCCTATGTGATTTAGGATCTTCCATCAATCTCATGCCACTGAAGTACTACGAAAAGCTCAACATTGGGCCACTCAAAACTTCAGACGTAACACTCAGGTTGGCCGATAACTCGTCCATAAAAACTGTTGGTATGATTGAGGTTGTCTTAGTAAAAGTCAATGATTTTATTTTCCCCGCCTATTTTATTGTGCTTGACATGAAAGTAGACAAGAACGTCCCTCTAATCTTAGGGAGAGATTTCCTTGCTACTTGCAAAGCTTTGATTGATGTAGGTCGTGGCGAGATCACAATTAGCGATAACTATAGCCAATCCACCTATAAGATCGAAAGCGAGATGCTCAAGTTTGAGGAAGCAAAGCGGGCAAAGATGGAACGGCAGTGTAAGGCAATCATGGTCACGGATTTGACCAAACCCCAAGACCCCTTTGAAGTAGAGGATCATACTACCTCCACCATCTACATTGTAAAAGAGGTAAGACGTTCTCCCAAAAAGGACGATACTAATCCCTCCACCTCTATCCCGCAGAAAAAATGTAACACCCCGAGTTTTCGTGTAAAGATCTTGGAGTATAAAAAAAAAAAAATTGGACAAAGAGACGATTGGAAATAAAGTGCAAGGAAATTTCAGTTTCAAGAATAAAAGTGGAGAAAATACTTTTATTAGAGAAATGTGGATACACCGTGAAAAAAATAGAAATACATGGATGACGGAAATAGTACATGCCTGCAAGTGTGATAAAATCAACATGCACCTATTCTACACTATCTATCCTACTTCTTTAAATTCTCGAGTTTGGAAGCAAACTAAATTGGGAATAGAACCAAATGAGCTCAAGAGGAGCATCTCCTTTCTTTCCCTCTCTTTCTTAATCTCGATTTTTTTTGCTTCCCTCCACAAGCTCCAAGAATGCCTTCATGTACCTACAAAGTTTACACCAAATTGGGGTTAGAAAGTGACACACAAGTAAAGAGAGAGGGAAGCACAAGCTAAATAAAGAGATGGAGCATTTAGTGGGTAATATAGCTAAGTAAGCTACAAAGTAGAGCATGAGGTAAGAAAATCTTGGTCACCATCTCTTCTAACATCAAAAGGGAGTCGAGACAAAGGGGCATTGGGGAACGAGCTCCTACACAAGCCCAAAAGTAGAAGATGAGACAAACTCTCATTTCCCCGTCGATCAAGGCCGAGAAATCAGCCAAGAAGATCAGCCACAATCACCAAAACGGCAAGAATCTCACAATCATTAAGCTCGAAAGTGAGAGAACTAACAAGCCCAAAATAGGAGCCTTTGGCTCCAAGTCTCAAACCTAGCTTTCAATAGATTAGCACCATATAAGCAGCCTCTCCTCACCTCCTCCACCACCACATTTCATCACCACAAATTCCACACAACACCATAAGAAGAGCAGCGAGGGAGGAGGGAGAGGGCAGCGAGTGGTGACGGCAAGGACAGCCACCACCGAGGAGGATTCGACTACGTTAAGGTAATCCCAACAACCTCAACACCCATCTCCATCGCATCATGTAGATCAACCAATAGATAGCCAATAACTTAGAATCATAGAAACAAGAACTTAGAATTTTCATAGGACCCTCACAGCAAGGATGAAAACAATAACAATCATGTAACACTAAGTTGAAGCTCAAGAGCTTAGAGCTATACAAATTAGAGATAGCCGCATGATACCCCCCCTCCATATGAATTCAGTGGCATAGTATCATAAGCAAGAACTTAGCAAGTTTTCAATTTGAGCAATATATCACCATAAGCCACACAAGACTCCAATGGAGAATTTCTTTTCCAAAAACAAGCTACTGC
>NW_025951560.1:0-50000 GCF_023119035.1 Salvia hispanica
TAGGGAGGCGGGAGAGAGGTGGCAGATGATCCAAAAGACTCCGGCCCAGACCCAGGTATATCTCTTTCTCTTTACTTTTCTGCCTTTTATTTCTCATCCTACTTATCTCCCACTCCCACCTTTTTCATATTCGTTTTTATCACCGTTTCAAATTAGCCCTGCCCACATTACGAAATCCGTTTTCTGCTTGTTCAATTGGAAATTTTATTTTATTTCTGCTGAATCTGTAACAATGGCTCTTAAATCTGATTCGCAGAAGAAGAGCTACTGCGTGATGGAAGATGTTTATGGAGTGGTGATGACACCCAAGGTGGACCTTCAACAACTCCAGCTCCAACTTCATAGCAAGCCCGCTCCTCCACACCTCATGCTTCCTAATATTGGACGAGCACTTGAGGTTCTTTTTTCCTCTTTTTTTTATTTGGTTTACCTCTCTCGTGTTTGTTGTTTAATACTACTATCAATCCACCAAGATTCCACCTTCCCACTTACTCTGGAATTCATTGTTTTATTTGCTTTTTCACTACATGGGTATATACCACTAGAATTTAATGAGGATTTCTTTTAATAAGAATCAACTGTTGTGTTGTTTTAATTCAGCTGCTGGCAGTCCTGAGAAAAAGATTGAACTTTTTTTATTTGCCTCAGGATTTATTAAAGACTAGAGAAGTGGGCGAGTTCCTTAGTGGGGCTTTTGCGGGGGCCATGACCAAAGCTATTCTTGCCCCTCTCGAGACCATCCGGTTAGATCCTGCTATTCTGTTTTGCAATTCACTTCTAACTTAGGTTTGTTTGTGTCCACTTTTTGGAATTTCACAGATTATTACCCCCTCTCTTTTAAGCACTCGTTTTAGGAAAATGATATTAATAGTCAAGTGTAGAGAAAGTAAATTTCGAGAAGACTGATATTGGATCACTTAAATTCCTGAAAATTGTGCATTGATTTGGCTATTCTGGAATTCAACTTTACTTTTGCAGAACATGTGGATGCGGCATTCCTTTTCTTGTCTAATGTTAATCGAAACATGCAGGACAAGGATGGTTGTTGGTGTTGGGTCCAAAAACATATATGGCAGTTTTGTTCAAATTATTGAAAAACAGGGCTGGCAAGGGCTCTGGGCTGGGAATGCAATAAATATGCTTCGCATAGTTCCCACGCAAGCAATTGAGCTTGGTACATTTGAATATGTGAAACGAGCAATGACTACAGCACAAGAGAAATGGAAGCTGAATGATAGCCCAAGTTTGCAATTAGGCCATCTGAATTTCAATTTTTCTCTGGCCTGGTTGTCTCCTGTTGCTGTTGCTGGTGCTGCTGCAGGAATTGTTAGTACCCTTGCCTGTCATCCCCTTGAAGTCTTAAAGGTATGAGCAAAATCTACGTCTTCGGGTAACTAGTTAATTAAAGAGGGTAAATATTAGTCTTTCTTATCTGTTTGTTTCATTGGTCTTATACAGGACAGGTTGACAGTGAGTCCTGATATATATCCCAACCTAAGTATTGCAGTTACCAAGATATACAAGGAAGGTGGAATCGGTGGTCTATACTCTGGGTTGTCGCCCACATTGATCGGCATGCTCCCATACAGCACGTGTTACTATTTCATGTATGAGACGATGAAGAAATCATATTGCTTAACAAAGAAAAAGGATTCTTTGTCTCGTGCTGAGATGCTCCTAATTGGGGCGCTCTCTGGTAACACAGCATTTCAGTTTCCATGCTACAATTAAACTATACTAGTACTAGTTTGTATTAATCTCTTTAAACATTGCAGGCTTGACGGCTAGCACCATCAGCTATCCTTTGGAGGTGGCGAGGAAGCGGCTAATGGTGGGAGCTCTGCAAGGGAAATGTCCACCAAACATGGCGGCTGCACTCTCTGAAGTTTTCAGAGACGAGGGTGTTAAAGGACTCTATCGAGGCTGGGGGGCTAGCTGCTTGAAGGTGATGCCTTCCTCTGGTATCACATGGATGTTCTACGAAGCTTGGAAAGACATATTGCTCACTGAAAAGCGTCCCTCTTGAAAAACAATGGTCTAACTCCCCTGATGCAGAAGTCAATTTAGCCCAAAGGCTTGTTTTTGCAGGTGGGCAGATGAGGCCTGCAAGTTGAAGGTGAAGAAGATGGAAGTTTTGGGTTGATCTTCCTTGGAAATTTACTCTTGAAGAAGTTTCATGATAGAGAAAGCTAACTAGCACAAATGATATTTGGATTATTGGGCACAATTTTGTTTCTGGATTTATGTAGGCAGGTAAAACGCACATGTTGCTCAATTGAATTGAAGCTCATTTCTTGGTTCAACACTAGATATGTATGTAGCAAGATAACTATGAATTATTCATCCAATCAACTTACAATTCCTACAACACATATATACTGCAAGCCAAATATATTTAAAAATATAATTCCAAAGTATCAGAGCATTCAGCAACACTTATCAGTGCCCAGCATAGAATACACTTCACTGCCGCCATGTCAAAGAATGCCTAGGCTTCTGAAGATTCATTATCTGCACATAATAACATTCAGCATGAGAGAGAGAGAGAGAGAGAGAGAGAGAGAGAGAGAGAGAGTTTGATCCATCTGTATACCACACCTTCATTAGTCAATTGTTCAAACCGGGCAACTATGTGTTTCCCATATGTATATTTCTTCAAAGCAACAAGATGAAGCTGGATACAGTTAAGCAGTCTCTCCCGCTGATTCTCGTTGCTAATATCAATAATCTTCTGCACCACGTAATTCGCGTACTGATCCTTCATCATCGTCTGAATACCAAGATAAAGTTCACCACAAGCATTGGAAAGCAAACTATAGCACAGCACGTTTACCTCAAAACTTAAAATTTACTTCAAATTATTTCTCTTACCAATAAACTATCGCCATCCTCAGGCTGTGAAAGAATCTCCTCAATCAAGCAGTCACACTCAGTAGTGTCACCATACTCGAGGCATTTCTCCACCACATTTGATGCATACTTATGTTGGCTCATCGGCACGATTCTTCCATACAATTTCTGGATAATTTGACTACGCTCAAATGGTTTTCCCCTTTCCAACACATGCTGTCACAGTACACCAAATGTTGGACTTGGAACTCACAACTAAATATCAACGGATATGAGATGTTGGACAAAATGACAAGGGCCGAAATATCAGAAGTTCCATACCTGCGTAACATAGTTACCATACTGATCATGTGCAAGATCATATGCGGATTCCATTATCTCATCCACTATTGGTCGACAGCACAAGTCATCCGAACAATGCTCCAAAACTCTCTGCAAGCAGATCTGGGGAGATTTAATTATCTATCTTGAACATATGCATCAGTCATGACAGATAATCTGTAGAGAGGTGAGAATATTCTTCTAGCCATGATAAACAAGACTTATCAAGTCCAAAATGCACTTATAGGTTAAAATATATCAGGAGCACTTGAAGAAGAAAAAATACTATGACCTGAATGACACGGCAACCATATGGATGAGTTGATAGTGCAGCTACTTGACCCCGGAAGGCTGAGATGATAAAATCAATTTTTTCTGGAGGCACGCATTCAATACATTTCTGTATGACATGATTTCCATTTTGATCTCGTACACATCTCATCACATGTCCATCAAGTTCGAGCACAAGTTCCGTCTTTTGATCAACTTCAATAACCTCTAGTGCCTGAAGTGAATGAATAAATAAAATACGAACCAAGCAAGTTAACACTTATAAGATTCATCTCAAGCAAGTTAACACTTATAAGATTCATCTCATTTGTATCATTTGCTAAAGGTATTCAAAATTGCAGAATACCAACAAGGCATGATTAGTCACCATTCCCAAACAAAACTATCAGGAGAATTGGTTTTGTAACCAATGAGTGTAGGGTATACATATAAAATGAATAAAACAAACAAAATTCATTACAAACCAAAGCATATGGATTACAGGCATCAGAATATAAACTAAGTCATTACGTTGAAGGATAGCATGCCAATCTATTGTTAACGATATTCGGCAGGCTGAAACATTGTTCAAATAGGCAGGATCCTTATTTACGAGGTGCTCAGCGATTTAATATAAAAATATAAGACCTTGCACAGACCTTTTGAATTACCCGGCAACCATACATTTGTAAACTTAAAGGCAACATCTGCCCCGATAGTTGACTTGCAAGCTCCTTCCTCTGCTCATAAGTTCCATATTCAAAGAACTGCAAACACCAAAATGCAGTACAGCTACTCATATGTGCCATAAAATATTCAATGCATAGAAAGTGAGAAGCCCACCTTCTGAATAACATAGTTCCCAAAGACATCAGTCATCAATTTCGAAGCATGAGGAAGAACTTCCCTGAAAACCAACTCCTTCTCTTCAACACTACAATTTTCCAACTTTTGTTGTATAAATCGACTGCCATGCTGATCCACACTGAAGTTGCAATGCATATACAATGATTTTATCCATCGAGGATAACAATTGAGCTCCATTATAAATCTAAATGATAGCAAAAGAAGAAACCGAAAGAAATAAACAAAAACATAAATTCTACCTGAATTCAACAATACGGCCTACAATGTCTGAGAGATCAATTCTCCGGGTACTGCTAGCTTTCAGCTCTTCAAGAAATGAATGCTTCCTATGGTCATTGATACCATCAGCTCCCCTCTGTCCTTGCCATCTTGGAATACCAACATTTTTTGCTGGGTTTTGAGAAAATCCAATATCATATCGCTTTCCCAATGAATTAGGGCCTCCAACTGGGGAATCTGGCATTACTGGACTACCAAGAGGTGGCGACTGAAACTGAGGCACAAATCCCAGACCTGTAGGACTGCTGAGGTAACTACTACTCGGTATCCTCATTTTCGTTGGACTGTGAATGCCGATACTTCCACTAGGGGTTAACTGGAATTTCTGGTCACCTGCATGAAAAATAGAATTTGGATTATTTAGTTAAAGTAAAAGAATCAACTGGTTTGCTAATCATACCAGGAGAAGGCAACTGATTATACTGCAGAGAGGCACCATATGGATCTTGCACAACCCCTTGGAAATATTGCATTGAAAGAGGATCCGGAAAGGGGGGCTGAATCGTCAATCCAGGTTGGCCATAGAACCTGTTCATGTTTTGTACGACAGACCCTTTGGAGATGTTTTCCCCAGTTGGAACACCAGCACTTTGTCCAACAAAACTTTGTCCTGGATTGGCGTTAAAATGAAAAGGAAAACCTGTATGAGGTGGATATCCAGGCAAATAAGGGGGCAGATACGAGGAACCCATAGCATATCCACTGTATTGTGGACTATATAGACCAGAAGTATTCAAATTTGTATAAAATGAATTTGCCGGTGCCATGTAAGCTGCAGTAGTTGCATATAAAGGAGGGTGACCACTGTGAGAATGAAGATGTGCCTGCATCTCGATACGGCCCTGTGGAGCTGAGTAGTTGTTAAATGATTGTGGACCAGGTCCTTGTACTGGAGATCTAGGGACATGGTACCCTGCAGCATGCTGAGAATGAGTACTCTGCATATGTAATTCATGCTGCTCATCAAACTCTACTCCTTGTTTATCTTGATCACTCTCCACTCTATCTACGCTTTTGAAAGCATCTGATTCTGTATTGCCACCACTCACACGATCACTAGCAATATAAGCAGTAGACCTTCCTGAGGTGTCAAGACAAGGATATATAGGTACTGAAGCCGCTGGAGGTTCAATTGTTGATATTGACCCACGAGGCAAATCAATCTTACTTGTAGAACCCGTACTTGACTTTGGTTCACGTGGTTCTGAAGCTTCGATGGACAAGGAATCCAATGTCAGGTTCTGAATATCATGATGAAATGCTTCTTCAGTTGGGCCGGGCGCAATATTATGGCTAAATACTGGTGAAGGTGTTCGGGGAAAATCTGCCTGAAAATTGGAGAGTAAACCATTTCTTTTTTTAAAAAGCCAAAACTATGATAATGGAGCAGTTTTTAATAAAAGACTCAGACCAATATACTGGCGACAATGATCGATGATCATAAATTCAACTGAAGGCCAATAATTCATCAGAAACTTTTTATACCTGTATAAGATCAACCAAGCTTTTATGATGACCAATAGACGACAGCATGTTCTGCTCAAGCACGATATCCACTCCGTCATCCGAAGCTCCCTTGGGTGATCTATCGCCTTCAGGCTCTTCCTCATGAGTGGAAAGAGAACTTCCTGGATTGTACGCGTTCTGGAGTGCAAGGTGCATGTTGCTCCTCGTAATTGTATGAGGATGAGCCGTTGCATTCAAATCATTGTTTAAATATTTTGAATACAAAGAATCATCCTGCTGCAAAAACTCAGAGTGAGAATTCCCTATAGCACTGCTCAAAGCTGTTGAACTTGAGTTGGGGACGGGCTGTTTATTTATAAGATCACCAAAAGCTGCAAATGAGCCCTCGATGCTTGGAGGTGCACTGCCACTACGGTTGGGAGCGATGATACTTCGATTTCTATCAACAGCATGTCCTCTAAGAAGCAATCCCAATTCATCCGTCACTGCACTAGCTGAAGTGAAGGAAGCAGTGTCGCTAGATGGTGACCACTTTCCAGCTCCACCACTATCCACAATTCTCATAGGGTTCTCAGTTGCCATAGTAGCTCTATTAATGCTGATCGACTCTTGTTAAGAAGGCTGGTTCACATTTCTTTCAATTAGGCAGCAAAAATGTTACGGTAAGTCCAGGGATTCTAAATAAGGATAGAAACACATAAAATTGAACTCAGCCATAACAAAAGGGAGCCTAAGAATTTAATCTAATTAGCAAAACAAAGCAAAGACTGGCTAACCTATGCATAATCGTATACAAAAGTTCAATAAAATCAAATATGACAAACCATAACCATAATTGTACATACAAAGACCTAACAAATTCCATGTTGCTTGACCATATTTATCTATTAAGAAAATATAGGTAGATCTTTCCAAGTCTTCAACTGACCTATTTCAGGGTGAACGACTACTTCAGTAACACGGTCATCAGGATCAAATCATAATTAAGCTGTGATTCTAAAGACAGAATATTGACTATCATAGGGATGAGAAAACGGACACACATACGCACCAAAAAAGAATCAATCGTAGAAAAAGCAGAAGCTTGAGACGCTTGAGGCAGGGTCAGAGCAAGAATTCTATCAAGTATACCACTGTGAGCTACTCCTTTTTCCCCCTTCTCGACCAACAGCCAAACAAGATTACAAAAAAATGCAAGAATTCGGTGGAAACAATACTAAACAAGCATAGACAGAGTAAAGGAGAAGTCTTCACAAATTTCAAACATATATAAATGGTATGATGAAGCGAGGTCAAACATGAAACAACTCACCCTGTTGAATTAGAGACGCAACTCCGATCAACAGTAGAATAAAAAATCCGAAATTCAAAACCCCAGAAGATGATGAAGATGATGATGGTGATGATGATGCTGATGATGAAGAAATTAGAAGGAGACAATGTTTACAAAGAAAATGAGAAAAACCCAAACTCAGAAAGAAAAGAGCAGTTTAAAATACATATGTCGCTTCCTGAACCCACCACCGTGTCTACAGACTACACTTATTTTTTTCTTTTTCCTTTTCTTTATTGTTTTTGTTTTTTCCTTTGGCTCTGCATTTATTGCGATTTAAGATAAAATCAGTAATAGTAGAAGAAGAGATTAAGGTAAAGACACTCTTCCAAATTCTTGAAAATACGCAGACACCCCTTTTTTTTCAGATTACTACACATTATATGTATATATGCCGTTGATTTGTTTCTACTAAAAATGCCTTTTTCTTCGTTTAATTTCAATTTTCCATGAACGAAAAATATTGCCTAGCCTTATTTTTTGCTTGAAAAACTTTTCCCATTTATATCTTTCGAAGCTGTCAATATGGAGTACTTACATAACCATCTACGCCAGGACAATCTATAGATGCAACAAAATCTAATCTTTTTTAGGCTGTAAAATAAAAATCTGTTCTCGTTTAAAGAAAAGTAAGGAATTTGTTTAAAAAAGCAAATATCTAGTGTTGAATGAGACAACTGGGCTTCCCCTGTAAGAAAAGAAAGTGGAAATATAATAGTATTACAGTTACAGTAGTAGCATGTATTTGAGGGGGGTAATAATATACTTACATTTATGCGTTGTGCTTACCTAATACTCCACCCGTCCTATTCTAAATAATACATTTTCCTTTTTAAAATATCTCATTCTAAATAATAAATTTTTAAATATAAAAATCACTTTTTCTATTTTTTCAATGCTACACTACATAAAAACTCCATATCCATATCCAGGAACATTAACCACTATCTAATACTCCTACTTATTTATTGATTAGTGTTTGGATTTGGATAGCATTGACTTTCCACATAAACAATCACATCTCTGCCAAATAGTCATGTCTTTTTATTTTAATGTTTGTTTGCCTACCAGAGACGACAATTAAATATCAAAACTCACAGTAACAAAATTTGCATTTTAAAATGCTTCTCAGAAAACAAGTCATTTTTTTCAGACATGAGTAGAATAAGCCACACCATATTTCTTCTCTGAGTACTAGTAATAATCTAGGAAGAATCTAACAAGGGAAAAGGATGGGTGATGGATCTCTCTGCAACTTGCCATCAGGTAAGCTCAGTTTCTTCATCTTTTCTTCACACCAAAACAGCTGTTCTTTGCTAATTCTGATCATTCGTAGTGCCCTCGATAGCACTTTGACATCGATAAGTCCTAGCAGCATTTCCACATCTTCTGCTGTACTCGGCCATGATTTCTTCTTATAGCTCTTGCTCTTCTTCCACAGTTCCTTCAGTCTCATTGCTTTCTGCACTTTCAAGAATCAGATCATTGATACGCATTGCTCGTGCAAGTTTAGTGAGACAGAAGCAGAGTTAGTTTCACCTTCTCAAGAGTAGATTGAACCAGTTGAACAGGGGTAGGCATCTGGTTCTGACTTCCAAAGAGACTACGCACACCACCAGATTTTTTCTTGTCCATCTTTACAAATTGGCGGAAACTCAAGATAGAGGTTTCGATTACTCTTAGGACATCTGTCGCATGAACCTTAAGGCCCAATGCCTCTTCTTCTGTAGATCTCTCATCCAATGCTAAAGAAGTGAAGAAGGTCTTTAGAAGTTTTAAACTAAAAAACACAAATTCATGACTAGATTTCACAGTGAAGAACACGATTCAAATAGTTAACTCAAAACTCAAGACTTGGATTTTGCCATAAAATCATAAGGAGTTTCAGATATTCATTTTGGAACGAGCAAGCACCCTAAATGTTGTTCATTTAGCAATCTTTGTGGAACAGAGAGAAGTATCTTGTGACTAACTGGTTATTTCACTCAGGAACAAATTAAACATGTCCTTCCCATCATACCGTACCTTGGATAATTGGAACCTGTAGCAGTTTGGGCAAGGATTTTCTAGTTCGAGTAAAGATCTCTGGCCTTGACCCAAGTTCAAATGGTTCGTTTTCAATGAATCTCTGCAATAAGACCTGGAACTGTTGGAACTGTTGCGCACTCTGGTTGTAAGAGGCGGGGCTATCAGGTTGGCAGGATATTTTCTGATTCAGCTGTGTGTATTGACAGTGAAGCGCCTCCCAAGTCAAGCATAATTGAGCTACATACACAGTTTCAAGATCCTGATAAGGGTCGTTAACTGGTTGCTGTAAGTGCTCACACTCCTCTTCAGGTGGCTCAATTTTTCTCAAGGAAAGGCATGCAAGGGGAGAAGCAATCCTTTTAGAAGCAGATTTTGGTGATGGAGTTGAACGAGCATGACAACCTACATCATTTTGAGCTTCAATGAGATGCAAGATGTAGTATCCAATAATTCAATGCATACATCATGAATGAAAAGCCAACCTGCTTACTGAAACGCCACTAATGATTTTGCTAGTTCATTATTTTGTCAAAGCATGCATAGCTAGATACCCTACTGACATACAATCCATCTTATAGAAAATTTATCTTTGATGTAATCATGCCATGTATAAACCATACCGAGCATGGCAGAATTTCAAGGACATTAGGGACCAACTTTTATGCAAGGAAGACACCTGACACTTGGTAGTTGTACAAATTTTGACTGGTAGTTGTACAAATTTTGACTGCATTTAAACACACGATGCACTATTGAAGGCGCAAATCAAAATAAGTCGTCAAGAATTCAATTACCAATGCAAGAAATGTGGACTACAAGATGAGCTTTTTACAGCAAACATAATAACACAAAATCACAAATTTTCATCAACTGGCATTCCATGACTGCCTTTGCAAAAATGTATATGGTTCAACGAAATGGTTCATGTTTGTACTCCCAAACTCTTTTTTTTAATTGTAGCAGAGAGAATAGAGAGCCCATTTTACTAATTTGATAAAGCAAAACTAACGAGTCTTTGGTCTTCTTTGGCAAAATTGGTTGTGCCATGATATTCCACACGATTCTAACTTGTCTATTTGCGCCAAGATTTAGATTAAACTTCCATTTCAATCCCGTTGATGCACCAAGAGGTACACTCAAATTCTCATAAAGAAGCATACATTTATATTTGTTCTGTGCAATCTACTTTAAATAAGCATGTCCTATAATGCTTAGACATGTTAAGTTGGCGACGATGTAGCGCAGAGATGCTTCCTCTCTAACCAATAGGTCAAGGGTTCGAGTCACCACGAGGGTAGATGTGGAACCATTATTGATCTCTTTAAGAAGAGAAAAAATAGACTTGTTAAGCTGGCAAAGGATCTTGAAAACGCTACTCAGGGAAGTTGGGATTCATCAATTATAAGTCAAAAAACTGGATAGTGATAATACACATGTGAACTCGCCACTTAGAATCATTCACACTGACAAAGTTAAAATTTCCCATCCCCCCCCCCCCCCCCACACTTCAAGTGGATATGTCACAAAAAAAACTCTTCAATGTAAAAGGAAACACCTTTAGACATGTATTAACACTTACCAACTTCCAGCAGGTGCTGAGAGCTCGAGCGATCAAAAAACAGCATTCGCTCACAGTATATGTCATACACAGCACCGAAACCAGACCAGAACTGGCGTCCTTCTGCTTCAACATCCCTCCAATCACTGGAGCTGGTTTCCCTCTTCCTCTTCTTCTTCCTCGCCTCTGCGAGAAGTTTCCTCAGGTATCAATACCATGAAGCTATTTCTCCTCAGTTCTTTCAGCCTCCTTTTCACCTCGTTTGTGATGAAATCGCTCATCATCCTCAATTTCAGGATTGTTTGAATCAACACAGACTGATTTTCCCAATGTATCTCCACTTTCATCCTTGGGCTCCTCTGGATGAGGCACTGGCTGATCCTGAATGACATTCTTCGGATTAGGTTTGTGAACATTCCTAAACTTCTTCAGTTTGAAGAAATCCATCACTGGTACAGTTACTTGCTACTTATTTTCCACCGCAGCACGATGGATGGATCACTTCATTGGTAACAAAGAATTCAATAATCATACCCGAATGAAAGCTGCCCTGCATATAAAAAAATTACATCACAGTCAAGAATGAACTCCATTCCAGTAAAATGTTAAACAAGCATCCATAAAGCAGTGGTTAAATAAATTTTAAGTATCGCGCCTTAGCCTGCAGATCCAATTTTTATGAAGAGAAAATGCAATCTTTGTAAACGAGGGTGGTTGCTTAGGTATATAAGTCACCATCAAAGAAGAAAAACTGTAGACTTGAGACTTATTTATCATTATAAAAAATGATAGAACTAATTGACAAAATATGATCCATTAGATGGAAACAATGCTAGATACAACAAACAACATCTCATTATCAACCCACTAAACATCTTGATACTGCAAATCCCCACCACCCAAAAAGAAGACAAAAGACGAAAGGAGTGTGAATTGAGAAAACAAGAAAAGCATTAAAAACCCAATCTTTGCATAGGGGAGAAAGAAAAAGCTCAAGATCACTTACTGAAATGGTGCCGTTCAACAGTTGAAGGCTCCATTCCCATGAAACCCTAGGGTAGTGTGGGGGAGAGAGACTAGAAATAACGAGGGAGCTTGTATATTAGAGAAAGAAAAATGAGCTATTGAGGAATGCAATAAATGCAATATTTCAAACATCACCATAAATAAATGAAAATCACCATTGACAAAGCTTGGATTTAGTACAATTATTACGAGTATTCAGTAAAGATATAAATGGAAATAAGTACTCCAGGACCATATCTCCAAATTAAATATGGAGTATATACTTATGTTTGGTTCATGAATCGAAACTTACAACTTAATTATATATGGATAACCATCTTTCCAACTAAAAGAATCTCGTAACTTAATAATTATCATGGATTAAAATACAAACCTTTACTACTTCATTAGAAAAATTAAGTGTGTTTCAATTGCCCGGTAACAAGATTAATGTACGAGGTTAAAGGTTCTAGATTCAACTCCACCGTAGCGCGGCATTATCATTGTACAAAGCAGTAGAAGTACTAGTACTTATGATATGAGTAAGTAAATTTAGATTTAGATTTAGATTTAGATTTAGATATAGATAAAAATTACTACTCAAAGGAATCCCTCCATCCCCATTTGCCTTCTAGAGCAGAGAATATTGTCAGTGAAGAAAACAAATAAACACATCAGATCGGACTATGTTCTGTGATGTACATCCATTTTCATTTTCAAATACTCCTACATAGTATTCCATATTTCCATCCATCTGAATTTAATTGGCTAAGAAAATCTAATCACTCTTACTTTTTTTTCTCTATCAAGATCTATATTATATCTTTTTATTATTTTATAAACATAATTTTTTTATTTTTATGTCCAAAACAAATGCTTTAAGCCTTCAACTAAGTTGGAATAGATGGATTACTCCCAATAACCTTTTCATCTTGCCACCAAATCATTTTTAAAATACTTACATTATCAAGGTCCAAGGTTGTTCTACTGTAATGTAATTGAATCATTTCATTTTTGGTGATATTTCGTCCCTTTCATCTCTATAGTTTTTTTTCTACTTTGTTATCACATTATTAACTCACTCAAAATATTTTTTTTCAAATCTCGTGTCGAAAAAACGCCTCTAATACAGAAGGACGAACGTAAACAAGGTTTAAAAGATCATGTACTCCAGTGAGCAAGTTTATAGTACTAGTAGTATTTACTTTGAAAGAAATGGAGTAATAATAATAGAAAATGTTGACGACGTAAATTGTGTCCATCACATGTGACGATGCAGCGACAGGACCAGAAACCACGTCTCGTTTACCGGTACAGTTTTAAAAATAAAATTCTCTCTCAATATACAACAGCTGTTTCTACTATTTTGGCATTTATCGTAGATGTCTCTCTCTCGATCCACACTAATCCACCACGTGCTCTTTTATTACTATTCTCACCTTTATATTAGTATTACCACAATTGGACATATCCATAATCCATTCATCAATGATCTATTCATTATTCACAAACCTGCACCCACTTTTTCATGGTCTGAAATTACAATCTTTCATATTTACATCATATACAGGTTCTCAGTCCATGAATGGTCTAAAATTAGCATAATTGAGATCTGGGATTGATTTCAATGGGCGACTTCAGAGATAGAAATTTAGAAAATAAGAGAGGTGTTAATATCCCAGCCAGGTTGGTGGTATTGGCTGAAATTTCTGTTTTGCACAAGCCAATAAATCATAGTAATCTGCATCAGCTAAGCAGTCGCGAAAATCTGTGAAAAGTCTGTCTAATATCTTCCACTCAACTTTGAAGGATCTTGAGTATGGATATGGCAGAAACACCTGTTGAACCAAATTCACATCACACTACAAAACTATTCAGCGACTCCATTTTATTGAAAAGTAGATGGAGGAAAAGGAATAGGAAGAGTTCCTATTGCAGGAGGAACCATTTAATTCACTGGCCTAATGAGTTGACTGAGACATACCAGATGTGTTCAAATTAACAATCAGAATGAATTCATCACATGCCAAGGCTGGGCTGGCTGGGTGTTACAGTTTTCTTATTCATTTTGTTTCTAAGCTCTAAAGGGACACAGTGAGTTACTATATGACTATTTTCTTTGCTTCAGTAATAGGCGGATCAGGAGCAGATTTTTATATTCACAGGCGTACGCCTATAACTAATAGTCATGTTAAATTCACTAGATCGGAGTATTTCATTTAAAGTCTGAACTGTGTACAGCATAGGAAAACTCTGATAATACTTGGAAATTTTACTTACATCGCCCTCAAGTGCAAGACGTTTAAGCAAAAGAAACGTCTGATGATTCTCCTCCAAGTTGTCAATGACAGCCAACCAAATAACTGAAGCAAGCTCATGAGCTCTGTCCCTTGATTTGCCACAGGCAATAAACTGATCTGCCATAATCACAAGATTACCAGGTAAACAGTCTTTAGCTGAGTCTCAGAACACAATGTAGAGATTTATTTCTCTTCACATACAATTAATTCCTAAAGGAGCAGTAATATGGTTCTGCCCATGATTCAATCCGCCTAATGCTAAACACAAAATAATTCCATGGCACCACATAGAGGATATGAAATGAATAATCACAATTATAGATGATGCAGATATGATATCATTACATTATCTACAAGGAGAGTCTCTACACTGATGAATATGGTCGAATAAACCATGCATGAATGTGGTGGAAAATGCTGCGGCAAGCCAGCAACCTCCATAAAACAGTAGTGCTTTCTAGAAAATCAGTCATTCAATCACAATCCAAAACTTTAGATCAAGGCTTACGATCATCAAAAATTTAACAACAACCATACCAAGAAATTTATTCAAATTAATACCAATCTCTCCCTACAGTCCAACAACTTCCAGATGGTATAATGTTTTGCAAAGCCCTATCATCCTTTTGATCTAGTGTTATGACCAAAAAATTAGGCAGCAGAACTGGACCGTATAGTTAAGCTGTTGCCTATTAGTGAATCTTGAGAGGTTTATTAGTTAAAATATTAAACAAAACCAAATCTTTAACTACATTTGAGCTAATGTAACAATAATTAGACTGAAATACCAAATATTAAAGTGATCTTAAAGTATTTTGCATCCGACAAGTTCTTGAAAGGGCCAGTCGACATGCAGGAATAAGTCATGCATGCTCTAAAAACACGTTAGCATTTCATTCAGGCAGTTGAGCGTAAAAATGAAACTATTCAGCAACCATAAGCTGAACGCTGATACATAAGGATCATTACAAGAGATATCTTAATGGCATGAGATTGTACCTATTATAGTTCCATGAAGTATAACTGGTGAAGGAGGCAAAGTTGAAATTTCGAGCTGCTCTTTCAGAAACAAGTATGAATGACCTACAATCTCACTTAGCTCATCACCAAGTGGAAAGATACATTTACTCATACACAGAGCAATAAACCTCCTGAAAAAGAAGGGGAATCATTCAACCAACGAGTTCTAGGTGCAAAAAGAATGACCATATTCCTAACCAGAACTTTACGTGTAATCATAGGAACTAGTATGCTCTTAATTCCAGTTAATCTTTAACGGCGTAGCACCATAAATATGGGAGATTGGTGAAGTCGATGACCAACCTCTTGCTCATCCCACGAGGAATAGGGCCAGGCCACCTTTCACCATGACCAGCCAAAGGGAAACACCTAATAAGAGCAGCGTGCCACAAGCAATCCTGCCTAAACAAATCAGCCCAGTATTTATTAACACAGGCGAGGTGTCCCCACTCCACTATGGGCACACGAATAAAGATTTCGATCAGCAGATGATCGGAAGCCTTGCACTAGGACAATCAACTGAAAGTAACAAGGCTTTGTTGCTCTCTTCTGCCATTCACCACAGCATGCAATGCTAGTTGATCCTGCTGGAAAACAAAGGATAATCTAGTCAGTCAAATTAGTCAATCACGAAGTACGTGAGCCGTTTAACTGTGTTGAGTTTGTTGACAGACCTACGCCAATATTTTTCGCTGCACTCAAAAGCTTGACCAGATTCACTATTACACTACTTAAAAAGATGGTCGATAAATGAACTCATGTGATCAGGATCAAATTAGAAAACGAAAAGAAAAGCATAGTGATGCAATTCCAAGAGATAGAAATACAAATTGTGGCATCATTCCTAAATCAAACAAGGGGCAGGGGCAGGGGCAGAAAACTCAATTGCAAACAAATAAAAAGAGGGAAGAATCAAAATCGAACACCATTACCACTAAAATGAAGCAAATTTTAAGATTAAAAACAATAATCGACGAACTGATATGAACTAAGTTTGTTCATAATATAATTGGGCCAAATAGGTAGGTAGCAGGGAACGCCGGCAAGACTCAAAAGAGGGAGATAAGAGAATAAAAGCATAAACACCGGCAATAAATCACCTGCACATATAACTTGTGGGCGGAGAGATATGAAGAAGGCGTGCAGTATCTGAGAACGAAGCGATGACAAAACCAGCTCACTTGTTTGGAAGGGAAACCCCACTCCACATTTACTAGGTGTATGATTTATTTTTATATGAATAATAAAAGATGGAATAGTTCTTAAATTTCCATAACTATTTTATTTTTGGTGCACTGACTTTTGAGAACATGATAGGGGTAACAAATTACATTCAATGTTAAATCCATTATTTATTCAAATATCTATAACTATAACTAAATGATAGTAGAACTTAGATCTTTGAATCAAGACCCAAGATCATTTACTGAATAAAAAATGTGAATTATAGTATTAATATTAGTACTTAAAAATAATAAATTAGTTATAACTAACTTTTAAAAAATATCATAAAATTTTAAATTTATATAACTATTTTAATTTAAATTATTTTTTCACACAACATATATCAAATTAAATGTTTTTGCATAAGAATCTAACGAAATCTCAATTGCACTGCGTGTTTCGATTTCAAAATTTGAATTTTTTGTATGAATTTTGGATTTTTTTCGACAATCAGTTAAATATCAAAATATCTATCATAATTGTGTAGAATGTCAACATTAAATTGTGTTAGAATCTTCAATCATTGTATTGATATATTATACTATATTGACATCCGATTCAAAATCCTAACTTTGGTAGTTATTAATATATTTTTAATATTAAAAAATAAAAATAAATTACATATGACAATTTATATACCATTATATCTCTAAAATCGATCATAAAATAGTAGTAATTAGCCATTAATGAGTGAGTTATCAATTAATCATATCCCTATCTGTACACAAAACAAGAGTTTTAGAGATAATAACAAAAATGTCACTGTGACTATTTTAACAAAATTATAAACTTTTTTTTCATTTTTAGAATATTTGAGTTGGAAGTGAAAAGGTTTGAGAAAATAAATAATGAAGGTAATAAGAGCGTCTCCAATGGCGGACGTCGCGTAGGAGCGTCGTCGACGTCCGCCGTAATGAGGGAAGGCCGCCCGTCCCATATGCCCGTCCGGATGGCCTCGCCCGTCACCCCACGGGCGGGCGGACGTCCGCCGTAGTGGCGACTTCGGACGTCCGAGTTTGAATTTTTTTATTTTTATTTTTATTTTTTTAAAAAAAGACTCTATAAATATGACTCGTTGAACTTCATTTCATTCACACCACTTGTGTTGGCAAGTTTCTCTCTAAATCTACAAATTTTATTTCTACTACAATAGAGTACAATAGGAACTCCCCCCCACGAGCGGAGGAAACACACCCATGATTCCCACGAAACGGAGGAAACTTTGCGGATGAATCCCGGATGGCGGGGATGAATCCCCAAATGTTCTACAACATGTTCAATTGGATGAGTCGGATGAGTGGGATGATGCCGGGCGTGGGATGGGCGGTATGCCGACAAATATGGCGGGGGTGGGTGGGATGATGCCCGGGCGAGGGGATGGGAGTACGCGCCAAATATGGCGGTGGGTGGGTCGATCGATACGGGAGCCCGAGGGACGTCTAGGGAATGCTCTATGCCTATATAGATTTGTTGGCCGATTATTCCCCTAGTACGTTCGGAGACTCAGCACGACATCGAGACTTTCTCTTTTGAGGAGCCGGAGCGGAGTTGAGGCTATCGCCGATCCGTGAGACTCCGATGAGGCGGAAGCTCGCTGCAAGGGCGAGCAAAGCGAGGCAAGGCCGGGGCGGGAGTAGGGGCAAGGGCAAGTCCGAGCTCTTCCTCGCACACGGGGGCGAGAGGAGGAGGAGGGTGAGGATGAGCGGAGAGGAGACGATCTGGGACCGTGTGGGAAAATGTCGCGCTTGCGAAGGCTGGATCGGTGTAGTAGAGGATCCTATGTCGGGCCGAACCGATGTTGCCGGTGTGGCTTCGCATTAGTGAGGCCTACCTCATAGCAAACCGTCGGGCGAAGCCTCGACTTCCGAGCAATGCGGAAACGTGGCTTCGGTTGAGGCCTAAGCTCGTCGTTTTGCCGTCCTCTGCAAAACAACATGTGCATGGCAACCGGCGACATGTCGAGGATGATGTGAAGAAACGAGCCGGCCGTGCCAGACAAAGAATTGAAGTTCAAAGATTTTGACCAATGGGGGCCTTTCCGTGGTCGGGATTCGCAAAGTTTGTTGTGGGTGTCGACTCGGGCTGGGAAACGGACGAAGATCGACTCTTCCGGTGAGTACAACGGTAGTCTTGGTTGCCGAGCTCCCGAGCCAGGAAGTGGCCCGCTACCACGATCGGACTCTCGCCGTCGTCGTCGCCCGATGGGGCAAAGGCTGCGGCCGGATGGCGAGGGAGCGGCAGCGGTAACGGGTCCTACGAGGTCGAATCGGAGGCCCGGAAAGCGAAGGTAACGATCGTCTCGCCCGCGCCTAACGAAGACCACGATGCGAGCACGAGTAAGTGGTTTAGCACGCACGATCTGTACAAAAGGCGTGCAGGATGTGGTCGATGCATGCGCCGATTAGGAATGCCACCCATTGATGATTAAGACGTCGAGATTGGGGCGGGGACGTCGGAGCGAGCAACGGCACGAGGCGACGGGACGGAGGTGAGAGGGAGTTGTATTTCTCGACTTTTATGATTATGTAATTTTAGGTATTATGTATATTTTTAATTATGTAATTTTTTTAAGTATTATGTAATTCTTTTAATGAAGTATCGAATTTTCCGTATTAAGGTAATGACATTTTAATTCGTAAATTTTAAGTAAGTAAATTGAATAATTGTGAATTTAATTTTATTGCGAAGTCCAGTGCAGATACGAAGTCTAGTAAAATGGGAAGGAATTTAGGATGACGGCATAAAGTTTTTGGGAATTTACAGTGGGAAGAGTAGCCATGCAAACGCTTAGCGAGAAAATGAAAAGATCAATTTTTGTTCCTGTGATTAATGAAAAAATGAAAAGATCAATTTTTAAATTTTTTTAATAATTTCATAGCATTAAATTTATAAAGAAAATAAAATTTATGTTATTAAAAGTGGGGATTAAAAGTGGTGTATTGCTTTGGAATAATTGAATTTTCAAAAGTTGCACAAGAATATCCTATCATGAAATAAAAAAGATTGTACAACAGTACATGAATTATTCTGGATTGAGAAGCTTCTTCAACAGGGCTTCCCGCCCCGGAAAAGGACTCCCATTCCCGACTCCGCCGGCGGCCGGAGTCGGAGAAAATACCCCCTTCTTCCACCATAGCAGTCGCTTTCTTCCTCAGTCGCCTCACTCTATCTCTCCTCTCTCCTCTTCTCCCCCTCCTCCGCTCTCACTCCTCCGCACATCCTCCTCCTTGTTCAAACCCACGCGCGCCGCCGCCGCCGCCCGGGGAATCCTCCGCCCCTAGACGTCCCCAGCAGGCCGAAATCAACCTTGCTCCACCCGCTCTTATCCTCGTTGTCCCACCCGAATCTCTCGCTAATTTCCAGCAGCTCCTGCCGCGCTGCCGGAGGATAGTGGCCGCGTTTCCAATGAGGATGTTCTCGGCCGCCTCCCCTCCGTGCGGTCGCGGTAGTCCGGGTCCGCCAGCACCGGTCCGCCAGCCTGGCCCCTACTCCTCCGGCAATATCTCCAAAACACTTGAGATTCCTCGACACCCATTTAGAGTATCCGACATTGTATCCCTACCCTTATATTTCCCGTCCGATCACTCTGTCGCGCGCCGGATGACTGACTCGCTGCGAAATTCTTGCCATAATTAGGTTTAATCTGAGCGGCGGCCTTACATTGGGAAATGCGGAAATGTTGAAAAGCGAACCCATCTTTGGATTTGGACACCTTCTCATCCTGTTCCTTTTCTATGCCAGCGATATTACATTTAATTAACTAGTGTAGTCCGTGTGGAGGAATAATTGATCATTTTGGCCAAGGCCTTGAATTTTAAGAATTCATAATGAAAAATGGGTTGAAAAAGTTAGTGGGCGATGGAGTGCACGCTTTATATATTAGTTTTATAACTTAAAAATGTGGTAGTAGGAACCTGGAGATTGTTGATGGAATATGAGTCAAGCTGCCAAAAATGGTAAAAAGTGAAGTGAGGCTGAAAATTATATGTGGACGGACCAGAAATGGAAAAGCAGGATGAATTATATTAGCCAGGGACGGTAATAAACTCAGACGAATTGATTAAATGACGAACTATATCATATTTCATTAACTACTGGAGATCATAGTTTGTTTTTGTATATGTACAATAATGCAACAACTATTCTTCATACTTGGTATTAAAGCAACCATCAATAAATGGCAAAGTAACACAAATTATACTGAGATATTTTACTGCAGGTATAATAATATCATATCTCAACCAATTAGTAATAAATCGACAAAAGTCAGCTTAGTTGGGCTTGTGCCCACTCAATATTTTGGATCAGCATCGTTCTGCACAGGGAATCCCGTGCCACGTAGCTAATCTAGCATTGCTTGGCCGGCGAAAGCATCAATTGCCCTCGAGGAATGATCAAAATATTAATCAGTCAGCAACGAGCTCAGCATCAACTACCCACATCAATCTTCACGTTCTACTCCTCTCTCACACACTCATGAAAATCTAAATCGCGACTTCTCGTCGATCTTGATTCAATCAGAAAACCATACCGTCCGTCACGGAGGTCCGCTGGCATAACAGACTAGAGGATGCTGAGAAGGAGAGCAGTACGGATACGTTCGCAAGGTGAGCTTAGGCGTTCCTTTGTTGTTATGTGCGCAATCAGCTACTTTGCTTTCCAATTTGGATGCACCCTGCTTTGGATCTGATTTATTAATTTGCTTTAGTATTTTAATACTTTGGATCGGATGTTTAATTTCTCTGATTTGCAAATGTCGATATATTAATTTGATCCAGATTGTTCATATTGTTTTTAACACGTTTGTTGTGTTGTTTAATTCCTCAAATAGGACGAATCTTTCTCATCCGATCCACCATTGTGTGAAAGACATGGGGTTGCAAAAAAAGCTGGAAATTTTACATGTTTTATGTCTTTCTTATGTATGTTTCTCTATTTTTTTATAGGTATCCGGACCAGTTGTTGTTGCTGATGGAATGGCCGGAGCTGCTATGTATGAGCGTTCGTGTTGGACACGACAATCTTATTGGGGAAATTATTCGGTTGGAAGGAGATTCTGCCACGATTCAGGGTTAGCTATATTGATAGTAGTATATTAAGTGCATCACAAATGCTCTAGAACCTTTCTATTCTGTTTGTTATATGACACACCTATTGGATTTATGGACTTGGTGCTCTACTGTGGATTGAGTTTACAGATATGAGAAAGCAATCTGTTCTCTTACTTGTGCTCATTCTATTCAAAATTTGTTACTATAGTCATTTTTATGTTTTTTGTTGCAGTTTATGAGGAAACAGCTGGACTGATGGTGAATGACCCCGTTCTTGACGCAAAGGGTTTCCCTCACGTCATCATAAATTTTTATTTTGAATTATGTTATTGTATTTATTATTATAAACTTAACAGCTGAGCCCTTTACTCGTTAACTGACTTTTACAGCCTCTGTCAGTTGAACGGGGTCCTGGAATTTTGGGAAATATATTTGATGGTATTCAGGTTGGTCAATTTATTATCTAGTTATCATAATTTGACATTATAGCTGTAAAATTTGGTTTGAACCTGATGTTTAAATATATTCTAATTGCTTTTCTTGCTTTGCTTTTGGGTTAATTTTCAATGCAGAGGCCTCTCAGAACCATCCATAAAGTCTGGTGATGTGTACATTCCCGTGGTGTATCTGTCCCAGCACTCGACAAAAGATACACTTTGGGAATTTCAACCAAA
This sequence comes from Salvia hispanica, assembly GCF_023119035.1. Classification (NCBI taxonomy): domain Eukaryota; kingdom Viridiplantae; phylum Streptophyta; class Magnoliopsida; order Lamiales; family Lamiaceae; genus Salvia; species Salvia hispanica. The sequence goes on from NW_025951560.1 coordinate 22,248, forward strand.
GAAAATAGGTCTGAAAACCAAAGTTATGCTATTTGAATTTTGACACACATGTTGTTGAGGTAGAAATGCCCCCTACAAAGTGGTTGCTCCTAACTGTTTGTAAATATTTTTATAATGGCAGGAGAGGGTGATCTTTTGACAGGAGGTGACTTATATGCGGTGAGTTTGTGACTCATCCAGACTAGTAATTTATATCTTGCTTGATACTCCCTCCGTCCCATAAAAATAGAGACTTTGGAGATGGCACGGGTTTTAATGCGAAATTGTTATTAGAAAGAAAAGTGATTAAGTATTGTTAGTAGAGAATGGGGCCCACATTATAAGAGAGAAAAGACTTGCCAAAAATAGAAATGGGCTATTTTTTGTCGGACGGACCAAAATGGAAAAGAATACTATTTTTATGGAACGGAGGGATATTATATACTACTGCTGAATTTTAAGCTCATACATGAACTCTTTGTGCAGACTGTACACGAGAACAGTTTAATGCAGCATCATGTTGCTCTTCCTCCTGATGCTATGGGGAAGATAACCTATGTAGCCTCTGTCAATACTCATTGAAGGTTTATTCTCATGGAGAGGAGCACATGCTTATCAAGCTATCTATGTATTCCTGAGAAAATATATAATCATTTAACATTGGATTTCTAACTGTTTGCAGGACACTGTCCTTGAGCTTGAGTTCCAAGGAGTAAAAAACAGTTACCATGCTTCAGGTTAGCATCTAAACCTTGGATAGTTTAGAGTGTGGCTGACTAATGAATATATTTGCTATGGATTATAAAACAAGCAGAAGCTTAGCTTGATATGCCTACTTATTGCAGCCCCTGGCCTGTGCGTACACCTAGGCCTGTAGCTTCAAAGCTTGCCGGATACTCCTCTTTGACCGGACAGGTGATTTCTTATAACTAGGATACCTTTCCTATTAATATGTTTCCAGAACCCCCCTACCTTTCATAAGTTCATGTCAATCTAAGCCTTGTATAATCTGATTATCTGCTTCATTTCAGCGTGTTCTTGATGCTCTATTCCTCCGTGCTTGGTGGTACTTGTGCCATTCCTGGTGCATTTGGTTGTGGAAAAACTGTCATTAGTCAGGCGCTCTCCAAGGTGAACTTCATCAACTAGCATTGACTTCTCATAAACTTTGTTGCAAATGTTTAATGCAAGTTCTAAACTTCTAACGGGTTTTCTTTTGCTTCCATAATGCAGTACTCTAATTCTGATACTGTTGTTTATGTTGGATGTGGAGAAAGAGGAAACGAAATGGGTGAGGATGAAAATTGGTTTATGTTTAATCAACCTAGGTAATCGAAGTGTCTGACCTAGGTATTATCTGCAGGTGCTTTGGATTTCCCCCAATTTAAATGACCCTGCCTGATGGCAGGGGGGAATCTGTCATGAAACGTACCACACTTGTGTAACACCTCAAACATGCCTGTGGCTGCTCGTGAGGGCTTCAATTTACACAGGTAACCATTATAATCACTGTGTTCATTTTCTGAGAGTTGATACTGAAAAAAGCAATGTTACACACTTCAGAGATGGAAATGGTCCCAATTCCTATATCCTAATGAGTAAATATAGTGTTTTTAGGGGCAATATCATTTTCTTTGGGGGTTGATTGTCGAGTAAGGGATAATTTATTTAGAATAATATACCACAAAGATAAAGCAAGTATTTTTTTAAATTGATTTGATCTATTGTATATCTAGAGTAACCTTGATTGGTGATTTAGTAGGTGACTTAGCCAGGAAAAAAAGGGAAAAAAATCAAGCTATACTCCTCAACACGCTTTTTTAACTGATGCATGGTCTGCATCATGCAATGTTATAAGCAACCTTGGCTTGTTACAGGAATTACCATTGCTGAATATTTTAGAGATATGGGCTACAATGTCAGTATGATGGCAGATTCGACATCTCGTTGGGCAGAGGCGTTGCTGAAATTTCTGGTCGAGGAGTATCACAAAATTGCTTCACCATCCAAATCAGTGGTTCATATATTTTCACTCATATTCTTGTCTATTTATATTTTGTTGGCTGTTTAATACCTTCAACAATTTTTCTCGCCTGTGTATTGGTTATTTATTGCTACTGTGAACAAGTATGTATTCATATTTACTTTGTTGACATGCGATTCCGAGTGCAGGCTTAAATGCCTGCTGACAGTGGATATCCTGCTTATTTGGCAGCACGTTTGGCATCCTTCTAGAGCGGTTGAAAAGTAAAATGTCTCGTGGACCTGAAAGGACTGGGAAATGTTACTATTGTGGTGCCGTTTCTCCCCTGGAGGAGATTTTCTGACCCTGTTACATCTGCAACTCTCAGTATTGTTCAGGTAAAGGTGTCTTCAGATTATGAATTACTAGCAAATGTCCAGTTTTCCACCAAGACAACTCCAACTCTAATCTGGAATTTATGTACCTTTGTTTGCAATTTCAGGTTTTCTGGGGTCTAGACAAAAAAATTGCCCAGAGAAAACATTTCCTTCTGTGAACTGGCTCATTTCTTACTCAAAGTATTCAGGGGTAGGCTTTATCTTGTGAAAATGATGGAGCTTTTTTTGTGCCTTTTTTCCGGATTAAATGGGTCTCTTTTTTGGAATGCTGAAATTTGATCTTCTTTCAGGCACTGGAATCCTTCTATGAGAAGTTTGATTCAGATTTTATGACATTAGGGACAAAGCTTGAAGTGCTTCGGAGAGGATGATTTGAATGAAATTTTGCAGGTACAACAAGAATTGTCCCTATAATGATAGCATGATCCTGTGTTTTGTTAATAACTTAAACTCAACCTGAGTGCCGCCATATTTCCTTATAGAAATTCATTTTGGAATTTTGTGTTGTTGTAGCTTGTCGGAAAAGATGCTCTTGCTGAAACAGATAAAATTATTCTGGAAACGGCAAAACTCTTGAGGGAGGACTATCTTGCCCAGAATGCATTTACACCGTCAGTGTTTGCAACTATTTTGATATTTTTTCATACAGTGTTTAAATATTAGAAGTTACAATGTTGTTTTTCTTGTCACAGCTACGACAAGTTCTGTCCATTCTACAAGTCTGTTTGGATGATGCGAAACATTATTCATTTCTACAATTTGGCTAATCAGGTAAAGTATTAGACGCTTAGTGATTTGAGACTTGATGGTAACTGCAAGAAGTGATTAGATCTTGACTTTAAAATGTAATTTCATGTGCAGGCAGTGGAGCGAGGAGCTGGTATGGACGGACAGAAGATATCCTACACCCTTATCAAGCACCGTCTAGGAGATTTGTTCTACCGCTTGGTGTAAGTTAAACCACCTAACCTGCTTGTTATTAGTATAGCGTTTTAAGCGTGATATTCATCCATGGTCGTTTAAAATGGTGCAGTTCCCAGAAGTTTGAGGATCCGGCAGAAGGAGAGGACGTCCTGATCGCGAAATTCCAGAAACTCCACGATGATTTGACTGCTGGTTTCCGCAATCTTGAGGACTAAACTCGGTGATTAGTGCATGGTTTGGTAGATGATGCTGTTATTTAGCATTACATTGGAGCTGAGTTGGTTGCGTTGTGAAGAGAGCAATGAGGCATGCTAGTGTTGATGCTTTTAATTGATTGAGATGATGGGTCTGGATATTGTCTGCGTAGCTGCTTTCTTTAATTTATATTTGTTGTAGATGCCCCATGTTTTTCGGTCACTAATAAGAGGGCATCAATCGGGTATTTTTTCATGTTTGTCTTATGAATAAATTGTGGCTCTCCCATTATTTATTACAGTGTGTGATTCTATTTGTTTTATACTATTGGTATTCGAATGTCAAATCATCTACGTTTTCTCCTTATCAATGGATACATGATTGTGACTAAGTTACTTTGTGATGAAGCTCATTGGATTATCCCCTTGTTGGTTTGATGTTTAGAGAGAGAGTCTTGCATTTGAAACAGCTAGGAGAGTTAATTGAGAATGAAATGAGAGAGCAAATGAATTATATGCTCTCACATGGTGACAAATACACCAATTCATCCTGAAAAGGGAAATTTTCTCCTCCATTGTTGAAATCTGTGAGATCTCCGAGTACAAAATGCATGTCATGAGGTAAGATTAACATCATTGAGAAGTGTATTGAGCCACCTTCCGTCCACCATTCATGCTTTGAGCTGTTTATACCATGCTTGAATTCTTAATCATCATTCCACGCTGGGATTTCCAAGGCGTCAATCCTCTACATGCTGGTAGAAAGGGAAGAGTGAGGCTCATCAAATGTGTGATTCCACCAGCTTTGAGGACTCCAAATTAAAGTTTTCCAGATAGATAATTTAGCTTGTGGAAACACGGAAACTTGTAGGAGAATTTTCGATAAATTGAGTATATACTACTAGTTCAGCTGCTTCACTCAGAGTATTCTGCTAAAGTTGTATATTATGTTCTTTGGTTTGTAACCTTAGTGAAATTGTTGTTGGATTAAGAGTTGAAATTGTGCTTAGTAGCACATATTAACCAATTATTGTGTTTATATTTGTTGTAGACAGGAATGCATGATGCTCTCACTATAGATATGAATCATCAAGTGTTAACAAAGCCTTTTCCAAAAAGCTCAAAGCTTATATTAAATCCTGAATCTTACAATGTCAAATTGGAAGGAAAACACCACTACATAAACGTCAACAAGAGATGATTACACATTTGATTAACTTCTCTGAGGTTGGTAAAAGTGGTCTAGACCAACAAAACAACAGATTATAAACACATGATTGAAACAAAGCGGTGGATGTGGAATGATGCTTAGCCTGGGCCAACTTTAGGAATATCATAATGCTCACTCATGTTAGCAAGATACTGGTTGAAATCCTCAATACGGTCACGGTGTGATTTGTTAGATGTCTTTGCCAGCTTATGACGGTCGATTCTCTCCCTTTGTTCCATGTACCCGTCTCTCTGCTGGGGTCAGATTGCTATCCCAGCTCGCAGATCTATCATCTCCAGTAGATTTATCAGGATCAGCACTCTCTTGCTTCTCCAAATCACTTGCTATCTCTGCATTCTCGCCTATTTCACCAGTAAGAAAAACTATCAGAATAGAGGATAAATACACTACAACTCTAACAAATAAAATGCTGCATAAGGACTAGACAATATCAATATGCGTAAATAAATCATACTAGCATATACACAAGCACAAAGAAGCGTCAAATTGTAGGGTACAAAGACAAAGAATTGCAGAACACTCACTCTCCACAGCTTCAGAAATTTGGTCATGCTGTTTTTTCTGCTTCTTCTTCTTCTTCACTCCGCCGGCCTTCACATCGAGTGCCTTACCCTTAAGCTTCAGTTTTCCTCCAATCACATTCTCATACCCAGACATCTCTTTCTCTCTCCTGCCAATACTAATAACTTCAGTAATCGCAACAAACACTCAAATCCATAAATCTACCATACTTATAAAATTAAATTAAATGAAATTAAAATGGCAGAACAAGGAAACAACTAGGTCGAAATCAACCCGGCTTGTCGATTATACCTATGACTTCCCTGATTAAAGATGCAATCTTCAGTCTTTTTGGGTGGATTTATTTTAAAAGGAAATAGGATAAGAACCCTAATTTTAGGCCTCGCGGAGATTAAATCTAACGTAACAGCTTTCCAGTGCAAGAATGATCGATTTCCGCCAAACAACAAATTTCCGAAATAAGAATATGCATAATAATGATGAAAAAACAATGATTTCGAAAACGATAAGAGCGGCAGAGCATACCTGAGCAAGAATTATGATTCTAGGTTTGTGGATTATTAGTTGAACAGACTGATTTGGGGGAGTTTTTAATGAGGTCTGGGTGGGCCCCTCAAAAATTGAATAATTTTATTTTTATTTTTTCTTTTTCGTCCCATTACTTCCCGTCCATCATTTACAATTTACATACCCCCAAATTTTACCGGTCAACCTAAACTAAACCCTAATTCCCCTTTCTCTCTCTCTACAGATCCGAAATCAATCACCCAGATCTCCTTCATCTATGGAAGACGACGAAGAAATCCAGTCCCAGCCCTCTCCGGTTTCCAACGGGCGGATCGCCGTCACCGTCGCCGCCGCCCCACCGCCATCCTCCAACTCCCTCACCCTCGCTCTCCCCATCCAGAACCAGAAAACCCCGGCTCCGGCGGCGGCCGTGAGATTGCTGGAGCGAAGGCGCCACCGCCGTCCTAATCGAGGCCTGGGGCGAGAGGTATTTGGAGCTCAGCCGCGGGAATCTCAAGCAGAAGCACTGGAAAGACGTCGCCGACGTTGTTAGCAGCCGCGGGGATTACTCTAAAACCCCCAAAACCGACATCCAGTGCAAAAACCGAATCGATACCGTTAAGAAGAAGTACAAGGCCGAGAAGGCCAAGATCGCCGCCGGCGCAGGCCGAGCAAGTGGCGATTTTACGACAAGCTCGACGAATTGATCGGCCCTACTGCGAAGATGACCTCCGCTGCCACGCCGCCGCCGGAGCCCAGTAATCCCTATCAAAGAGTTCCGATGGGAATACCAGTAGGAATTAGGTCAAATTCTGCCCAGCCTCAGCAGAAGCCTAACCGCAAAAGGCCTGCTGTCGACTCCGATGATGAATCTGAACCGGATAATTCAGCTGATTCATCCGATGGTTTGCCTCCAGATAGCTACAAGAGGCCGATGATGCCTAGAGTGGTAAATAATGTGCGTGCAATTAGGCCTAATTTGATGAATAAGAAGAATGATGGGAGTGGGAATTCAATGAAGGAGCTCACTCGGGCTATCTTGAAATTTGGTGAGGCGTATGAGCAAGCCGAGACTGCAAAACTTCAGCAGTTGGTGGAGATGGAGAAGCAGAGGATGAAGTTTGCAAAGGAGTTGGAGTTGCAGAGAATGCAGTGTTTCATGAAGACGCAGGTAGAGCTATCGCAGCTCAAGAATAGGCGGTCTGAGACTAACAACAGCCACCACCACGGCCATGGGATCATCGGCAATAACGACAATGCCGAAAACAACAAGGATAACAACAACAGTGATAGCAGTGATTGAGGATGTGAGTAGACAAGTAGGGTATGTATTTGTACAAGTATAATTGTTTGGTATTTGAATCTCTTAGGTTGAGTTTCTTACTTGTTTCCTTTGTCTGTAATACTACCATTGCCATTGTTGCCATTGCTGCTGCATTGGGGTAAAAGGCTGAATCTTGTGCATAAGCTATAATTAGAGTTATTCTAGTTGTCATTTTTAATGCCCTCAGTTCTTGTTGTTTATCAGGCAAATCATGAATAAATCTATCTGAATATTTTAAGAGAATGTGCATAAATGGCTCTGTTTTCTGCAGATTGTGTTGTTTCGAAGCAAAGACTGAAACTTGAGTTGATTTATTTGTGACATTTGATACTTCAATTTGTTTGGATAATGTGCTGTGGAACTAACTAATCCATCCATCTGATTATGTCAATGTCTGATCTTCCGAAAGATGTTGCTTTTCCAGATTATATTTGAGAGGAACTTCTCTTTCATTCAAAACTGATATTTGAGGGTGATGGTTTCATTTTGTGATGTTTTTACTAATAAAAAATCATTTGGATTACAAGGATTTAGTGCAATTCGTCTAGGTAAAAAATATTGATACTATTTGAAATGGAAGTTCATGCAATAACTGAGAAATCGTTTCAAATTTACAACAAAAATAGAGGCAGCATTTATTTGATAGATCAATTGCAAGTGAATCCTCAACAATATCAAAATATTAAAAGATCCACAATTTACTACAAGTAAATTCCAGTTATAATCCTGCTAGGGACCTTTCCGCAATACAGCTTCCAATACTTGCCATACCTGCAACAAACAGAAAATTTTTTCCATTCAAAATGTTACAATCAATCAATGAACACATGATATGTACCAAATCTTACCACATTCACAAATAAAAAATGTAATGCAGTACCAACCCAGTCTACTGCAATGTGGGAGTTGTGCTATGATGAGATTCACAGAGACATGCTTCTAATGGATCAGATATGACATCTATATGTGAAGATGATGATGTGTGCTCACTTTGTTTTGCATTTGTCATCGTCCCTCCTAGCTCGGTCAAAAGAAGAATTGTAAGGAACACCACATAAAAGTATGGGAGAAACTGAAAGTTTGATGAGAGGTGCTTAAAAATATTGTTGGAAGCTTACATGGTCGAACAGAGCTGGTACGGTCCAGAAAGAAGGCTCCCAGGATTTCCGGCACATAATGGAAGTTACAAACTAAGCCCCACCTGTCGAATCATAATTTTCTTTTGTTATTTCTTTACTAACTAAGTTTGATCAACCCGTATTCCGGATCATCACGAAGCTAATGTGGAAAGGTGATATGAAGCAATATGCCACAACCATATTTAAGTGTACAAGAATAAGTATTTGTCTGGCTGGTAGTCGTCGTGTTTGGAACCTACTTTTACATGTAATGTATTTGGAGCATGGTATACCATCCAGTGAAAAAGGCTGGATCACGGATCATTATCACTACCTTGGATGGTGCTTTCCCCAGACCAGGCATTTCCCATTCGTCCTCCTAAATTATTGCCTTTGCCTGTCACAATCGTAGTTTATGTATAAGAAACTGATATAAGGTTGAGAAAGATCTCAATTGCTGTGTACTGGCCATGGCATAAGCTCAGGCAGCATTACCTGCTTTATGCAACAGGTAATAGCAAGAACAGCCCAAGACAGCGCATCAATCTTTAACTTTCGGTTAAGTGATCATTATATCAGCAACGAATTTCCACAATTTAGGTACAAAGATTCCATCTGTCTTTCATTACGTTACTGTTTTTTTAGCTACACAGCAAAGAAGTACTGCTGTAGGGAAGGAAACAAAGACTACAATGAGGATAGAACCATAATTCTCACCCATAGAAATCAATAATTAAGTTTCCATACGATCCAGAATCTGTTGAAGATAGAGTAACATGGCCCTTGGGAAAAACAGAGGAAAAAGCATGTACAACTGAGAACAAATGGACAATTAGAAGTACCTTCATATAGCCATGAATACTTACTTGCAAAAGACGAAGCTCCCGAAAATTAATGCAGAAAATCTCTCTCCCAAATGATCATAAACTATTGTAGGGTTGAAAATTCCAAACATGCAAAAATTTACAAAGATATCCATAAACTCTGCACTAGAAAGTTAGGGAACTTACAAGATAAAAACCATCTTGGCTTAAAACGTTGACTACATCTAGCCACTTGTGTGGAATATAAATCAAGAAACAGTGCTTGAGAGATTTCGAGCAAGCACTAAGCAACTAAGCGCACAATGCTCATGAGTTTCGATGAGAAATACATCATTAAAAAAAAGATTTTTTTTTTGAAGAAATAAAGCATGCCATATATGAGAAAACTCTTTAAAGATCCTTACCACCAGAGGCCAAGATACGTAACCAGCTTCACCACATATGCTAGAACACCATTAGCCTGTAATAAGAAAATGGGAAAATATCACATGACTGAAGCCTTCAATCAAAATGTATACTCTTTCCGTCCCAAAAGAATATGTACTTTGAGTTCGGTACAAGTTTTAATGCAAAATTGGTAAGTAAAAGAGAGGTAGAGAGAAAAAGTAATTAAAATATTATTAGTGGAGAATGAATCCACGTTAGAGATAATGGAGTTTTCAAAATTAGAAAGTGTATATTCTTGTGGAATGGACTAAAAAGGAAAGAGTGCATATTCTTGTGGAACACTATAGCGTCACGAGACGAGCGTCCACCTTTTCCGAGAGTCTTCTATACATTATTCTCTCTACTTTACCATTTCTCTACTTTAACTATTTATCATTTTTATAAAGCGAGTCGAGAAAAGTCAATGAAACTCCTAATGGCGAACGAATGAAGTAATTGGTAAAGTAAGAAAGATGAAGAAGGATGGTAAAAGTATTGTTAGTGGATGATAGTGAGACTCGTATTATTAACGAGTGGATCAAGTGATATAAGTTGTAAATAAATTGATATATATGAGCAATAAATTTGTGGGAAATTTTCATAAATTGAAATGAGGTAATTTTGTGGAACGGACGAAAAATGAAAGTGTGTTTATTTTTGTGGGACGGAAGGAGTAATAAAATATGAGGGAATAAAGTTAATGGAATATGAAAATAGTAACTAGTAAAAGATAAATGAGACTGTATTGATGGACGAATAAAAATAATAAAACAAAATATTTATTTGTGAATGGAGCGAGTAATAAAGTAGAAATGAAGTGTTCATTTAAGGAAATAGGCCATTTTAAGTGGAATGCCATTAAAATTCACACGTTATGAGACTAGTACCTTCGTTATTTTAATGATTATTATTGCAAATATAAATATTGTAAATTTGCGTTCTTTTATTTTTCTACTCCTAATAGTTATACTAAAGAATGAAGTTTACAATTATACTAAAGTAAATAAGATTAAAAAACTAGTAATAAAATAAAGTAGTCCAAGTAACAATGATTTAAAAAATGTAAAATTAATAATGACAACGTCGGCAATATCGTAATTTCCCCCGCCGTCCTGTCTGGTAAGGTGACGGTCGAATTTTCTTTCGCAATCACACATACCTCTCGACGCTATCGTTTATTCAGCTACGTCTTCTTCTCCACATTCCAAAACCCTAATTACTCTTATTGTTTCTCCATCCTTATATTCAAATCACTCGACTGATTTTGCTGCGGACCGATGGTCGCCTGAAATTGCATCCACTGCTCATCAATCAGGTCACTAAACCAATCGTTTTGTTTCATATTGTGGCATTGCAATTTCTGATCCATTATTCATCTTGATTGCATCCAATTTATTAATATTGGCAATGAATTTTATGCCAGATTACGTGCTGATAGTCTTTTCGTGATTTTTTTGTTGCTGTATTACTGGTTTAGAATATCAAAATTAGGGGATCATTATCTATGTTCCTGTTTTTAGTGTTACCAAGTGTTGTGTAAAGTCAATGCCTAGAATGTAATGACCTCACCTGATCATATCCTGAAAACAAAGGGGAAATAAATTTGAATAGGTCGTTGACTGCCCTTGTGATTGCTTCTAGCGATTGAAATTGTAGTGCTTTAGATGTGATATGGCTTGTGGGGAAGCTAGCTTTGGCCCATTGGATATAGCTCTGGAATTTTCTTCATCTCACACTCCCATTTAAGCAGTGTGTGCCCTCTGATTGTATGAAGATGAGGAGAATTCCACGGATGTGGGGATGTGTAATTTTCTTAATCATATGTCCATACACTGACTGATACAACCAGATGTCCAGAATCAAAAACACATTTACAGTTGAATGATATGAGGGACAATGGTAATATATGAGTTTAACTTGTTTCTATATTATGTAACTATGCAATTAATACGTTATCTTTGAATAAGACTGAAGATTGCAGTTTAGTATCAAGTGGCATGGTGCAGCGAAATATGATAGTACATAAGGGTTGAATATGATTTCAGCTGTGAATCTCCAGTTTATAGTTTAACTGGTGTACTGTAAGCTTTAGGACTCTTTTGGCTGTTTTTACCACTGTGCTATCACACCATGCAGGAAGGAGAAAGCATTGCATTGATACATCAACAGCAATATCTGTATTTGTCATGATTTTTTTATTTAAATTTCTGCCAAAGGACCAGCAATGCAATTAGTAAAGCATGATATTCGGGCTGAGGATTCATCAGAAACAGAGCCCATTTTATCCCAGCCAAGTATAGCAGAAAGATCAGAAGAATCTTCATCCTCAATTGAAATAACTGTGGGTGTGGAATCTTCTGGAGCTGCTGAGCATCCATCTGTTCCCGAAATTGATGAGAGTATTTCTCTAGTTTGCACAGAACAACCACAATGCCGCATTTGTCTCGATGCTGAAGGTCTTTATTGGTTATCTACACTCTTAGTATATCGATGTTGATAACCTAGATTCCTTTTCTTGGGAAGACTAGTTTGCATTTTGTGACCTGAATGATCCTCCAAATACTCCTTTACTTTATTCGAGTTGTTATTGTCATTTGTGTTTCTTTTTCTTATTTTATTGATCCTTTTCATCAATATATGCAGGTGAAGATTTAATAGCACCCTGCCATTGCAAAGGCACCCAAAGTATGTCCACAGATCTTGTCTTGATAATTGGAGGTCAACAAAGGTATACATCTATTTCTCGATACTCAGTTGATATTATGTCGATTGCTAAAAACTTTTTTCCCCTTTGCTCTTTCTTCAGAAAAAATTAAAGTAAGTTTGTGCCTTTCACAATTCAGGAGGCTTTGCTTTTGCTCACTGTACAGAATGCAGGGCAAAGTTCATATTGCGGGCGAATGTCCCTCCTGATCGTTGGTGGTTGAGATTGAAATTTCAATTTCTCGTTGCAAGGGATCATGCGGTCATTTTCGTTATTGTTCAGCTGGTAACAACATTCTTCTTTCCTGCAAAACTTTTACTATGACATTGTTCAAAGTTTAACTAAATGTGTGATTTGATTATTTATTAAGGTCAAATTAAAATCACCTGCATCCTCTTTTGCTGTTTCAAGTTGTAATATTCTGGTCTCTTTAGACTATCATGGCTTAATGTATAAGACATCCTGGTATCAAAGGATATGATCTGTGAACTAGGAATGATGGTGGTGCCGGCTGTATGATTGGCAACCATATTTCCAGATCTATATATAATTTCAGTTTTATAGTTTAGAACCGTTGGGTTATTTCTCTTTGTACGTTTGCTATTCAACTGTATCCCCTACTAATAATTCTATACTAAAACTTTCCTTAGGTTGTTGCATTTCTAGGTGTGCTGTTGTACAAATTTTATGGAGAAGAACTCGGGAGATGTTTGGTTATGAAGAACATCCGTATGGATTTTATACTATGGCCGGTAACTGCTTCCTTTTTCTACTCTATTATATGCAATTTTTAAAGGATTGTTGGATATCAACTGAGAATATTGACATTTTTATGTTCAGAATTTATGAGTCACATTGGAGTGAACTCTTATTAAGAAAGCTAATTTTAGATGATGTATCATGCTTATATAATTACTTTTGTACATTTCATGTCGAAAGCACTTTCAGTGTTTGGTCAGGACTATTTAGTGGTACAAAAGAATAACCAGATATTGAGTACAGTTGAGTGAGAGCTTCTTTACTGTGGAAAGATTTAAATGTAGCTATTCTAGAAAATCTTTTGATCAAAAGTACCTACCTAGTAGTATGTCATTGCCATAATGATGCTGTAAGGCAGATACCAAAAACTGGATGGATGCACGATGCTAATATAATCTGGAGAAGGAAATAAGTCATCTGCTAGTTTTCGCCACCAATCATCATTATGCATATGGACTTAGATTCATTTACTACTTACTGATAAATGAGACCAGAATGTGGATTTTGTATGTGTTATAGTTTATCCAAATTGACGGCTTTGCAGTTCTTGCTATTGTGCTGGTGGGTTTGCTCTATGGCTTCTTCATTGCAATAATATGTGGTCAGAGGATCAATGAACGACACTACCACGTTCTTGCCAAGCAAGAGCTGACAAAGGTTTAGATCTTTTGCCCTTTTTCGTGATCTTATTAACTTGAGATTTTGAAATCTCCATTAGTGAATCATATTGCTATGTTTTTCCCATTTCAGGAGTATGTGGTGGAAGACAGAGAAACTAACAAGCATGTGTCAGAACTTGATCCTAGTCATATCACTGAGCTAAGAATGCTAGGCCTCTACTGAGGTAAATTCCAATTTCCCTGGGTTATCCAACTCTCCTGCCACTAACGTTCTTGACTCTTTATATGTTTAGGAGAAAAAATTGCTGGTTTTCCTTGCACGTTGAGTTTTTACTCACAATGTGAAAGAGTAAGAGCTACAGACGGGTGTCATGAAGGAACTATTGGAGGAGTTACGAGTTCTTTGTTGTGCCTTGTTAAGTTACTATACGACAAAAAATTCACTCAAATACTTAATTTCCGTACAGAAAATGCTTGTGAGAGATGTGACTGTTGGAAACTTCAATTAAAGCAGTATGTGATTGATTAAGATTTCAGAACGAAGAAACTCTTGGTATTTATATTTTCAGAAGACATACTTGAATGTTCATCATTGTACGTAAAATTTAAACAGAAAAATCTATATAAAAATAGAAAGAAATACGAAAAGACAGTGAAATAGACAATGAAGCTGCCATAACTGAACCAATCGTTAGAGAACAAAATTACAAGACGAAAATCAAGGAATATTTGACTAAGCGAACTATATAGAAGGCTGGCAATAATTAAAACCGAATACTTGACATTTCTTCCCAACACTCGAGCAAGCCTCCAAATGAAAAGACTTCATGCAAAAGAAGAGAATGGGTAGATTTGAAAACTGGATAGGAGCAAGATACCAAGCTTCTCAGCATAAGTTCAGACAGATGTGAGTGATAATGACTTCAACACTACATTTATCAAACAACTCTACAGATACATAACATTTTTTAGATGCAAAATGATTACGTGGGGAGATACAAGTTAGATTTAAGAATACAGAGATAAAAACATAAGCAAATATAACAAGATTTAGATACCAAATGACTGTGTCTTGGGGAATTCACTGTCAGATTACAAGAAATCAGCATGGGAATTTAATCAGACAGGGATAACTGTAAATATTTAATTCTCATCATACAGTGAATCCCAACAAACAAGTAACAGAGAACCTCAGTTTTTTAAAATTGGATCACCACGGTTTAGAAAACTGGAAAAAAGAAAGAACATTGATATTGAATTTCAGGACAGATACAAATAAATAATCAACTGCTTCATTTTATCAAATTCAAAACCAACACAGTTAAACAATTTCACTAGGTTGAGAATCGAATACAACATGCAAAGAGATCGCATATACATAAAACACTAAGTAATCAACGACTTTGTGGGGTATTCCATGTCAGATTCAAAGAAATCAGCACGAGAATTTAATCAGACAGGGATAACTGAAAAATATTGTTTTCATCACTCATTGAATCCCCACGCAGAAGTGAGTTTTAATTTGAGATAAACGGAAGGAACAAAAACTAAGAAACACGAATTCTATCATTGAAGCCTCAGTTCGTCCTAGTCAAATGAAATCAACATCACTAATATTGAATTTCAGGTTAGATACAGGTTAACATCACAGGCTCTTTTCATCAGTTTAATCAGAAACGATTTATAAAAACTGGCGACGAAAAAACAATTCGACAAATTTCAAAATGCTGCAAGAGGCATCAGATCTTCCTATTCAGAAGGAGTGTCATCATACCCGATACAATCGTGTATTCCACTCTGAGAGTTCATCACTTGCCATTTTCAGCTCATTACAACAATCAAACAAACAAAAAAAACGAAATTCAACGCAAAGGCATTTATCGGATTAGGGTTTCAGAGCTGCCATGGTGATAGAGTGAGTAGTTCGGTTTATATAGAGGAAGGATTCAGCGGGAATTGGTCTGTGATATTAACAGAGTTAGGGGGTGAGTTTGTAATTTAGGATGACTTTAGGGCCTAGGGCTTCTTTTCATTTTGGCTGGATTTATCTTTTTGTTGGATCAATTTGGGTGGGCTATAACCTATTTTATTTTTCTATAATAAAAAGGGTTAACCATTTCTTTCATGGTAATTAAGAAAAAGCTACTACTACCTTGCTTTGTCCCAAGTCAATCTATCTTACTTTATTATAGATACAATTATCTACTTTGTCTCTTTTATACTCTTTTTTTATTATCACTCAAATCCTAAACATTTTTTAAGTTTCATGTGAAAAAACATGAGACAAAGGGGAATTTAAAAAGACTCAACGTTGGAAAATTTGACATTTACTTAATTTGCTGGGGTATTATTGAAAAGTCATATAGTATAAATTTACTTTATGTAATGTAAAAATATTTATTAACCCGTGGTAAAAATACTACCTTTAACAAACAAAATTTATTCATGAATTACAATTTTTTTGATTATATTGCAAACATAGTATAATATGGTTTTCAACTAAATATGAAGCCCAATAAACTATTATTGGGCCGAAAATAGGTTTTTTTAAAAGATATATGCCCCTTATTTATGATTTCACTGCCACATTTCCAGCATTCAGTCCACCCCCAAAAATATCCCTCTCTCCATCGGAGAAAAGGCAATTATGGCTTTGAAGGCATTCTACAACGAGATAAGGGGGTTTAAGGTGAAAGAAGTGCCCCGCACCTCAAGCCTTTTTCTCCGTGAAATACATGAAGCAATCCTTAATCTGCCCTCACAATTCATCGACAAATACATCGGAAATTCCATCCAGCCTCTGTATCACGTCTGCTTTGGCGGAATGGCTCTATCCCCCCTTATCGCCCTCCCGGGGCCCGCCACCTCGGCACCAAAAAGGCCCCCGGCCCCACTGATCCCGGGATTCGCCCCAACCCTAGCTCCATCTTTTTGGATCCTTTTTTCATTTGTTTGATTTTATTTAAATTGGCGGATTCTTTTGATTTTATTTTTGGTGATATATTTCTTGCGATTTGATTTTGATTAATTTCTTTTTATGACCCCGGTTGTTACGAATTGATTGCTGTTTGATTTCTGTGTGTGATATTCTCAATTGTATGGCTGCATTCTATGTAATTGAGCTCGTTGATCACGCAGCAGGTCATATATGTTTTTTTGTATTGCCGTACTTCAAAGATTGAATTGAAATGATTAGATTGAGAAATTACGCATATGTTGCTGAAATTTGGAGCTGATTTACACAGAAAAACACTTAATTTCTTTTGATGGCTCAGTTTGACGGGAAAGTAAGAAACACATTTATACCATGCCTTCTTTAATCACTTTCATAATGCATTTTGGATGCCTATGTTCTTGATTAAACTTACATGCCTTGATTCCCTGTGGTGGTATGTTGGTTTGTTCCCTTTGTTGGAGTAGAACAGCACAAGGGAGTCTTTTGCTGTCATGTGATTCTATCATATGTGTTGCGTGTTCTATTAGGCATAATTGAAATAACAGCATGGGAGTAGTACATTTTACAATTACAACTTTTCATGGTTTGATATCATCAAATAACAATCATAGTAGAAATGGGATCATGCTGTTCCGATACTCGTCATTTCATTTCATTCCCTTTTTGAATATGATTTCACAAGCATCCTACACTTCATCGAATACTTTTACATGCTAATATAGCTAGAAATGAAGTAACAGTTAATGGTCATGTAGTCAATTAGTTGATTTAAGTTGTGTTGTTCTTGTTTGGATATGTGTCTTCATTTTCTCTTTGTGATTGCACATTAGTTTTGAACTCGTTTTTTCTGTCTTCTCTTTGTGGATGCAGATCAACCGGTGTGGGCGCTGCTTTATTTCCTGTGGGAAGTTTCTTGGTTGTATTTTCCTAGTTATACTTGAACCTTTAGAGCACAACAACTTGTGCAAATAATTCTGTTTCTGAGAATCATATTGTTGAATTTGGGATTGAGCTTACTCTTTTGGCATGAGCGTTGTTTCTAATTGCCAATAACTTTGTTTCTTTTTGCTACTTGCATTAAACCCTCCATTGTAACGGTTTAAAATGATATCGTGTCTTAGAATATACTTGCATGCCCGTCTCTCTTTCGTTGTAATTGGGTAAACCCAAAGATTTTGGGAATCACTTTTTATACCCCACCTAAATTTTTTTGCAATGTTTGTACTACTATAATTGAATTAAATCCCTGTATGATGAGCTAATCGTGCCCTTTACTTTCTTCATCTAAAAAACTTTATAAACAATTTTTTTTAGGTCACAGGGTTTTAAGAAAATAAATTAATGTTTTAGACTATGTTTATCGGTGGGGTGGGTGGGACCTTTTAAAAAACCCTTTTAAAAAAAAAAAAATAAAAAATCGATAATATTTCTTCCGAAATGGGCCTTTCTCTCCAAAACCCAAACCAGGCGGTCTCCATTCCAAAAACCCAATGAGATTGTCTTAAAATGGCGTGGGGGTTAATTTTTTATATATATTTTTTTTAAAATTAATATATCTTTAATATAAAATATTATAAAATTAAAAAAATTATATCAAAATTCTAATTTTCTTCCTCATAAATAAAGCCAATTTGCTATAGTTTGCACAAAAAAAAAAATATCTCTTTCCTCTCCATTTTCTTGTTTGTAAAATTTTCCCAAAATTTTTAAGCCCCTTTGTTTTTTATGGATGATGATGAGAAAAAATATTTTTTTCGGGCCCCCCCAAAAATTTCTTTCCCAAAACTCCCCCTTTCCCCAAAAATTTTAATCATACCAAGATTATTTTTTATTTTTTGATGATTTTAAATTTTGATCATTAAAATTCTTTAAAACCAACATTAACGTCATATCCCCCCCGGGTTAGAAAACCCCATGATTGGAGTGGCAAGAAGACATGTCTTTAAATTTCCATTGTTTAAATGGCGAGGGATAAATTTTTGGGCCCACCAAACTAATGCCCATCTAGGGCCCAAAAGGTTCTTGTTTTAATATGAAAAAGCGAAAAAGAAAACCCGGGGAAGGGGCCCAACAAAAATTTTTGATCATTGGGGCAATTCAAGGACCAAACACAAATGTCACAAAGTGGATTCTTTGGCATTAAAAAAGCCATGATGAGCTACAAGGGGCGATCTAAAGAGGACATTGAGAAAGTTTTCCCAACAACCCGGTAAAAAGAAAAAATTTTTACTCCCCTTAAGGTGTTTGAAAAGGTGATGAATCAAACCCTAAGTGGGAATTAAAAAATTGAATAAATCGGTTAACCTTTTTCGAGGATGAAGATAGTCGAAGAAAGTCGTGGGAGCTCAAAAAGGTGGGGTTTTAGTGAGGAAGGGGGGACCTCAAATTGACTCCTTTCCCGAGAGTCGTTTTTCCCAACATTGGGGCGCCCTAGGAAGAGATCAAGCTAAAGAAAAGGGCAAAAAGAAGGCAAAAGAAGTTGCGCGTCTTCTTTCAACCCTTTTTGGGTTTCCGCAGTTCGTAAAATGAGAACACGTGAAAGGGAATGTGATATTCAAGAGCGGGAAAGATAAAACGGCTAGTGATTTTGGGGGGAACGGAACATCGGGGCGGTATCCTTACTCCTTTTGTGGTTGGGGAGGGACTTAATTTTCCGGAAGAAGAAACGTTGAAACCAATCTAAAAAACCAAAAATTATTTGGGAATTGATCGTAGTTTATCTGTTTTCAATGTATGTTTCTTATTATGAAAATTTAAACCTTTTGTTAGTGTGTAATCTTAATTTAATTTGCTTAGTATGTAATCTTTAATTTATGTTGCATTAATTTGGTTTATGTGAAAACCCCTTTGTTAAAAATGTTTTTTTGGGGGCCATTCAAGTGGGGGGGAAACCCAATGACTTGTGATCCCCAATTTCCCAAGTGTGGCTTTAAAATGACCTTTTATCAAGTGGGGGTGGAATCCGATGAACCCCCTTTGTGATTTAAAAAGGTAGGGGTTTAGGGGAAAGGCTTTTAAAATCCAAAATGGTGGTGGAATCAAGGAAACCCCATGTGATCCCCCAAAAAATAAAAGTATGGCTAAAATGACAAGGCTTTTTTTACCCAAAAGTGGTGGGGGAAATCCAATGATAACCCTGTGCCCCCAAAAAATAAAATTTGGTTTTACATAAAGGCTTTTTCTATCCCAAATGGTGGGGGAATCTAAGGGCTCCCATGTGATCACTTTAAAAAGTAGGGGTACTGACAAGGGCTTTTCACCCAAAAGTGGTGGTGGAATAAATTAACCCGGGGAAACCCGGGGAAAATAAAAGGTATTTATGAAAGTCTTTTTCATCAGGGGGGGTGGAACCCAAAAATTGCCCGGTGTGATCCGTAAAAGTATGATTACTAAAGTCTTTTTATCAAATGGTGGTGGAATCAAGGACAAATGTGATCCTAAAAAGAAAGTGGAATCTTTCTTTAACAAATTCTTTTATTTGACAAAATACCCGAAAATTATCCCAAAATCCTCTCCGATTTTTGACGACTTTTTCCTAAAAACCATCGGGGCCCAATTTTGAAGCTTTCAATCTTCTTGAAGACAAGAAAGGGAAAAAAAAATTGTTGAACAAAATCGGCAACTCGATCAACTAATTTGAGGATATAGCTATTTTTAAACCTTGCCTTCCCACCCCCCCCGGGGGGCTAGAGGTAAAAAGGGGATACATTGAAAGGAAAGCGAAGAAAGGGGAATGATATTATTTTCGGCGATCTTTCGAAGATCCAAACTATCCTCCCCAGATATTTTTGAACAAGGTATTCGAAAACCTTTGTTGAAAAAAAAAGAACAAGCTCATCGGCAGGCAACTTTTTTGTCGAAACGTGAACTCCCCTTGACTTGGGATGTCCCAAATTGAAATGTCCGGGGGGATAAAAGGGTGTTGGCCCCTTTGGGGGGCCCGGGAAACCGCCGGCCCAATTTTGAGAATGGCGCCAAAATCATTCGCAAAACTCCCCATCAAGTTGTTGAAGGTGTAATCTCTAACCCGGCGATGATCTTTTGAAAACCCGAAGAAGACTTAAAACAAAACGCATATTGGAGAACAACGTGGGTTTTTCCGGGCATGTTGGGTAGTATTATTTGCATGCATTTGGGGAAAGGAAAATTTTCCCCTTTTGGGGGCAATATCAGGAAGAAAACGGAATCCGAAATCATCTTGGGGATGGGGTCCCAGATTTGTGGATATGGCTCTTTTTTTGGGAAATCCGGGTTAGAAATGATATTAATGTGCGATCAATCTCTTTTTTTGATGATATTTTGGAAGGTCGGCAAGAAGGTAATTTCTAGTAAATGGGGGGAAAAAATATGGGATATTATCTCCGGGTGGCTATATCTTGATGGGCGGCGTTTTCAAATCCTTACCGAGTCCCAACGATGAGGCACAAGTTGTTTGCTCGGCTCGAAGTCGCGAAAAAATGTTAGGAGCTTTTTGGGGTTTTCGGCTGTTTTCTTTTTTAAAAAGTCCATGTCTTATTTGGGGTGGGGATATTATGGGGAAAGATAATGATTGCTTTCCTTAAACTTCCAAAATGATAGTGGAAAGGGGAAAAAAGCACTAAATTTGAACTATTGTGATCCGACGAAATTTATTAAAATCGAAATTTGGGGGAAATGGGAGAGAATGGAGATGGAGATCCCCAATAATGAAATTTTATATATTCTACGAAAAAATTTCAGTCTAACCCTTTTTTGAAAAAAAAAGGAAAATTCAAAACGGAAAAAACTTGGCCGGGGAACGATTTGGTTGGCTATATGGGCAAATTTGGGGTTCGATTGAATGTTTAAAATTTTTAAAAACTTATGTATGACCCAAATTTTGTATTTTTAAATTTTTATATTTCCCAAATTTTTTAATGTATATTTTTTTTTTTTGTTTTTTTAATTTTTAGTTTGTCATTTATTACGTTTTTCTATAAATTTACAATAATAAATATTTCATGTATTAATAATATTATTAAAAAAAAATATAAAAATAAATATATAATAATGTGGTTGGGTTTGGGTTTGGGGTGGTCATTGATAAACCATGAAAATGTGGGTGGTTGGGTTGGATAAAATTTATGATGTGGAAAATGATGTGGAGGAGATAGAAATAAATTAAATATTGAAAAAGTGGTGGTTGGGTTGGGTTGGGTGGTTGGGGATGCTTTTTCTTTATGGTGTTTGGAGCCGCCTTTTCTTCCCATCTCCATCGTTATCCCTATTTAAAAAAAAAAGGGGATATAAGTAACAAGATTATGATGACATAAATACAAAATCACAATTTCCCTACTTAAAAAAAAAGGGAAAACATCAGTAACTTTTATTGATGACATAAATACAAAAATTTATGGGTGGAAATTTTTAAATTTCCAAATCATCGCAGATAGGAATTCCCCTCTTTAATTATACTGCATTTCAAAAAATATGAGGAAAATGCCACTCAATTGTACTCATTTTTATTTTGTTTTTTTTTTATTGACACAGTCACTATTATGGGTGAACTCTAAATTAGTTGCAAGGGGAAAAAAATGAAAAATAAGACTCGAAAAAGGGTTAAATGCAAAAATTAAAGTAAAATTATACTATACATACAAGGTAGGTGGTATGAGTGGGTACTTCAAAAACCCTTTAAAAACGAAGAAATTAAATAGAATCATTGCCATAAAATTGTCTTCTACTTTGCATTTTATTAGACTCACCAAGAAATAATCTCAAAATCAAACATAAGTATATAGTATGACTTTTAGAGTAACAAATTTAGCATATTGTTGCATTTGAATATTTTCCCATTGCCTTACATTTTTTTTCTACAAAACCATGTGTTCATAGGTTTTTCTAATACAAAGGGGCACGTAATTTCTTACAAGTAAAATGTCGGTGAAATACTATTTCGTATTATCTCTTGTACTATTAAGGATTAAAAATAATATATTGGAGATATGAGTAATTTTCATCAAATTAGTCGATCTAAATAAATATCGAAAGCATGAAACTCCCCGAAGTGAATTTCATTTCAAAGTTGAGGCTAAAACACATAATACTGAATTCACTGTTTACCATTTACATTATTGTTTACATGTTGCCTTTAAAAATTGCAATTCGCATAAAAAAATAGCAGATGCCAACCGCATTGTGTATATTTGAAATTTCCATGTTTATGTACATTACTTTATCTTTATTGTTAATTAATGGAACATTATGTAAAATACAGTATGTGTGCATTTTCTAGATCACAATATTTTCAGTTTGTTGTCCATTTAGAAATATTAATGGCATGCCATGGAGTTTTTTGTTTTATTTTTTCCCCTGCAATCTTTGTGTAGCAAGCTAAATGTTTTTGAAGTTAATTAACAAAGTGTTGTACTATACGATATAATTTCTTTTATGCGGAGAAAAGATCCACAATTACTAGAAATTTGGAACATTTCTCTTTCTAGGTGATGACTTGAAAAATAATAAAAGAGGCAAACCTGCAAATTCCAATATGTGTGTTAAAATTATAGATCTAGGTTTGAATTTCATCTCTTGGTCCTCTTTAGATTTATCGAGTCTTTTACAATGCAGTCCTAATTTTGACACATGTATTAATGAGATTGAAATAATGGAGTAATATTAGTAATTTAATGTAGTAATTTAATCAGGAGTAATACTTTAGTAGTATTACCACAGTATTATGTACTACCAACTATAGAATTAAGGATATTCTTGGGGACTTTTTTGTAAATAATCACCAAATAAATATGCTATAGAAAACAAGAATCACAGTGAAGGACTGAAGAGAGACAAGACCAGAGTTTGCTGAGAGACAGTGGAAGGTGAGTTTTCTCTCTCGCTTTCTCTCTCTCCCTCTCTCTAAAAATTAATTGCCACTAGTATAATTTATGGTTGCTGTCACTATAACCAATGCCATCATAAGAGAGCGTAAAAACCTTTTATTCTTTCACTGTTTAGTATATTTTCTCTCTGTAATCTGTGTTTGGGATGTTACAGGGACTCCACACACAGACAACCCACCAGTCGTTGCGGCTCTCCCAAGTCTCAAGACTCAATTTTTAACCAGTTTAGAGAGAAAGTTGCATAATTTTCATGGGTTGGTGATGCGATCGCACCACAATCCCAAGTAACAACGACCCTCTTTCCAAAATTTCATCTTTAGTGTGTGTATTTTATCTATCATAAACCACTGCTTCTGTTCTGTTCCCCAATCTCCTTTTTCTCTTGACTTCAGGTACTGAAATTCATTTCTGAAAAAGAAGATTTTTTTGGTGTTTTTTAATGTTTTTGTTTTTAATGCTGTGTTTGTCAAAGAATTGATTTTGACAGGGTTTGCATTTTCATAACTATTTTGCGAGTATTTCGTTGAATAATTTGGAAATAAGAATTTTGTATCAATAGATTCTCTCTCTTTTTTTACCAGAAAGAGTTTCACACGCCAATTTCAAAAATCAAAATCTTGACCACACTTTAAAATGATCACCATTTTCTTATACTGTAAATCTTTTTTCAATTAAAAAAATGGCAATCCACTTGTGGTTTAGTTGCTCAAACAGCTGTGAACGTATACTGTTGTGGGTTGAGTAACAGCATAGAAATGGGTTGCTTATCCCAGAAAATCAGTCAGTTCTTTATTGCACCAAAAAGAGGAAAAAACGAAATCTTTATTTTTCTGTGAGTTGGAGTCATTTTGCTTGCATTTCTTTCATTGATCAGTAAAAGAAAATATGTATAATCAGTTTGTTTTTTTTTGCAGAGAAGTAACTAGGTTTCCGGCAAGGATTTGGGGTTTGTAAGGTATATGAATTACTCATGTTTGGATTTATCTTTATCAAAATTACAATTGAAAACTCTGCCTTTTGTTGCTTGTTTTCTGTCAAGTTGAGTTGAGGTTTTGTCCTTTCTTGAATAGTCATCACAACTGAATGGAGGTATATGAAAAATAATGTTTTTTTTTTTCTGTGCGCTTAAAAATATCACATGTGCAGCTGATGAAAATTTGTTGGTCATATTGCTAATATCCGTGATTTTTATTTAGGAAAATCATGTAAATTGTTTTAAGATATGGCTAAGTTATTCTTGTATTCAGATACTTCTCAAATTTTGCTGTAAGGAATGTCAAATGCTCATTCTTAGCATAGTATAATAGTTTCCATGATCTCTTTGCATGTGTATCTGTCGAGCTCTCTCTTGAAAACACGTGCAAACTGGAATGCTGATCGTCAGTATGTTCATAGAGAAACTATTGATCATCTAACAGGGTGCTGCGTGTATATGCTACACTATGTGTCGAGCATATATAAAAAATTTCTATGTTAGCTGCATCGGCGTTCTGTTTTAACCAATTATTATGTTTGTCGTTTGTATTTCATTTCCTTCTATTTCTTGGTCTGTTGGTCATCTAGAATAGCTTATCTTGTGGGGAGTGAAGTGTATAACTCGACTTGGTTTACTAGCATTTCATAAAATAAAAAACAAAAAACATGTATTTATAGAAATCACGTTGTCTGCATGCAGCAGCTTCTTCACGTTCAAATTCCTTACACGTGTCTATGCCTGATTGCCTGTGGCGTCTCACAATAGTTGAAAGGGAGAAGGATGTATTTTGCGGCTAACCTACACGTGGTTTGCTTTCATTAATGGCATATCATTAAAGCTTGTTATAAACTTTCTATTATTGTTTGTTTTTCACAACGGTCTTTCTTTACGTACTCTTGCTATTTAAGTGAAAGTAAATAGGAGTAGTTCGTTTGGCGTTTTAATGAAAAATAATCAATCTGCCACGTGTTTATATTCACACGTTGGGTTGTTGTTACTTGAAATGCGTTATATGCAAGATTTGTTTCTATTTGTTACTTTACCTCTCTCTAATGGATTTCATTCATTTTGTTCAGAGGTCTGAATTATCTATCGCTGGGATCACCTCACATCATCTACTCCATCTGCAGTAACTTTCTTCCATAAGGAAATCCGATGGGGTCTAGATTCCTTCTCATCAGCTTAGAAACGGCCTATATGTATCAGGCCGTCCAGAGCAACCGAAAGAAAAAATGCCAACCATGAGCTCCGTGGCCATGCCATACACTGGTGGGGATATCAAGAAGTCAGGTGAACTTGGCAAAATGTTCGACATTCCAGTAGACAGCTCCAAATCTAGAAAATCCGGACCTATAACCAATTCTTCCATGAGGTCTGGATGTTGCACATCTTCCTCACATTCTGGACCAATACACCCTAATCCTGCAGCCAGGTCCAGCTATTCTACCTCAGGCCCCGTGTCATCGTTTGGAGTGGCAGGTTCATCGTCAATGAAAAAATCAAATTCTGGGCCTCTGAACAAACACGGAGAGCCTATAAAAAAGTCGTCTGGCCCTCAATCCGGGGAGTCACACCAGTAACCGGCAACACTCTGGTCCTCTACCCCCAATCTTCCTAAGACGGGTCTCATTACATCTGGACCCATCACGTCTGGCCCGCTAAATTCATCTGGTGCCCCGAGGAAGGTCTCTGGACCTCTCGACTCCACTGGATCAGTGAAAGCACATGGCTCGTCAGTAAGCAACAACCAGGCTGTTACAAACCTCAGCCAAGATGGCGTGTACTTGGTCAAAAGGAATATCCTCGACCTATCTTATGGGCAGTTATTCTGCTCTTTGTTATGGGGGTCATTGCCGGGGTTTCATTCTTGGTGCAGTTCACAACGCTGATCTCCTCATTGTAGTTATCATTTTGTTCTGCATCGTTGTTGCCCTATTCGTGTGGAATTCCTGTTGGGGGAGAAGAGCTGTCATCAGATACATTGAGAGATATCCAGATTCTGAACTTAGAACTGCTAAAAACGGGCAATACGTCAAGGTCTCTGGGGTACGTGGCTGTATACTTTTGTTAACTACTCCATTCATTGATTAGGTTTCGTTACAGTATCTAACTTAATGCTGATATCGAAGGTGGTCACATGTGGGAATGTTCCATTGAAATCATCTTTCCAGAAGGTTCCAAGATGCATGTACACCTCCACAACGTTATACGAGTATAGGGGATGGGATTCCAAGGCAGCAAATCCCACTCAGCGTCGTTTCACATGGGGCCTCAGATCATCAGAGGTTCGTTACTAGCTAATCGTCTCATATGGCTTAACTAGCTTATTATTGATAGCTGCAACGCTTCCTTGTGCGTGGATGCAGAAGCACGCTGTGGACTTTTACATCTCCGACTTCCAGTCCGGGCTGAGGGCATTGGTGAAAGCCGGGTATGGGGCGCGAATCACTCCTACGTGGATGAAACTACAGCTATAGAAGTCGACCCTATGAAGAAAGAGTCATCTACGGAGCTGATCCAGTGGTTGGGAGAGAGAAACCTCGCAGTTAGTGATCGCATAATGCGTTTGAAAGAAGGGTAAAACTCTCAAACTCACCAAAATCTCAAACACATCTAAACAAGTAGCTTCAACATGAAATGCTGTTGATATCGAATAGGTATATAAAGGAGGAAGCACGGTAAGTGTGATGGGGGTGGTGCAGAGGAACGGGAAAGTGCTGATGATCGTGCCTCCAGGTGAAGCCTTCTACAACGGGTGCCAGTGGAGTAACTGTATCTTCCCTTCCCAAACTTCGATGGGCTCGCCTTGAGGTGCGAGGACTCATCCAAGGTGGATGTCATACCCGGTGTGATGGAGAGCTCATCTTTGTCTTCCATCTTATTCCTATACAGGTTTCTTGTGTGTTGCAATACGTCACATAGACATTTTATAGCAAAACATTGCAATGTTCCTTGCTCCTTTTTTTTTTTTAAATTTGTATAGTTTTTAGGGAGTTTGAACATCAAGGCAATCAAAGGTAGCGACTGTGAGTCTGTGACAGTGGAGAAATATAAATATGATTGTGCTTTTGCCTTTATTTTTACTGTTTGCTATCAAGATTTTGTCTGTTTTGCTTGGTGAAACTGAGATTTTTGTAAAGGTAGTTGTAGTCATATTAATTTACAGAGATATCTTAGAAATTATGGAAAAAATATTTTTGAATTCTACTTTAATTTTTATATGTTTGATTTTTGAAAATCAGTTTCTCAAAGCCCAAGAAATAGAGCAAGGTTCAAGTGGTAAAATTATGGCAAACCAGGAATACCCACCCATGCTCTCTAACCCTTTTATTATTAATATATTACTCAATCCGTCCCATAAAAGTTTGGACATTTGGAACGACATGAAAATTAGTGCGCAGTTGATAAATTAAAAGAAGGATAGAAAGGCAAAATAATTATAGTATTATTAGTGGAGAATGAGACCAA
>NW_025951561.1:0-8290 GCF_023119035.1 Salvia hispanica
TGCAATATAATGTGTATAATCAATTCTCTCCATTTTCTATTTTTTGGAACATAATTTTTATTTTTTCTCTTAAGCTAGTCTTTTTTCCTCTTTTCTTTATAATAATATTATAAGGGGAGTGTTATATTGCTAACTAATAACTTAATTGCTAACTACAACTAAATAATAGCCATTAGATATTCAAATTAAGGGCTTAGATCATTAATCCCTAAATGTCAATACGATCAACGAAAATCGTCAATAAGACTATATAATTAATTCCAAAAAATATCAATAGGGATATTAATGTCAATTAACTACATGTTTAGTTATAACTAACTTTTAAAAGAAATCCAAAAACTTTAAATTCATATAACATATATCATATTAAAGATAATTTCATAAGGGATTCGAACGATATTATACATGCATATGTTCCGACGTCAAAATTTTTGAAAATTTTTAATTTTTTCGTACAAGCAGAAATGTCAACATACTATATAAAATATGTCAATATAATACATGTAGAATGTGAATATAAGCAATGTGTTAACATTCTCAAAGCATTGTGTTGACATTCTCAAAGCACTATGTTCATATTTTCGAACACTATATTGACATTTTCATCCAAAACCCTAATTTGGTAGTTTTTTTTTATCTTTTTCGATTTAATTAATAAAAACAAAAATTACACGTGGCAAATTGTAGTTGTAGTTAGCAATTAAATGATGACTTAGCAATTGATCACTCCCTAATACTATAATGTGTATATTCAATTCTATCTACTTTCTATATTTTGGAACATAATTTCGATTTTTTCCCTTTTACACCACAAATTATGTTAAATTTAAATCTTTGTCACTTCAGAAAATTCATTTTCATCTATATTATTATTAGATAAAATTGAAAATATTATATATTAATTATTTCGAACTTTCGACGTCACCGACATCGAATGAACCCTATGGCTATTAAGTGGCTTGATCACCCCATCATAAAAATTCTGGCTTCGCTACTGCTTCGGACCGAGGTCTTCATAAGCTTCAATGAGGCATGTTGGAAAAAAAAACGCTCGTATTTGTTTAATTTTTACCAACTTAAAAAACAAACCTAAATATTGTGAGAACTGAGAGCACAAAGATGGCAAGGATTTTTTAGAAATTACGTCCTAATCCAAACTTGGGAATAATAATATAAGAAAGAATTTTTTTTGTTAGCGAACTTTGCCAAGATATCAATTTTAGTTCGTAACATTTGAAAATATCTTTTCAGGTCTATTAACTTTGATGTAATATCTTTTTTTCAGTGTTTTAAACTTTTTTGAACGAAAATATTCTTAAAGCCCAAAATGACATTTCAGCTATTTGATCTCCTTTCTTTATTAAAAATAAATGTTTAATGTATCTCTCTTAATTTTTTTTCTTTTTCTTCTCTTTTCTTCCCAATTTTTTCCATCTCTCTTTTAACAAAGGGCCTAAACAAATTAAGAGATAAATTAAATATTTTTATAAAAAAAAGAGAATAAATAGATTAAAATACCCTTAATAGATTTGAGAGTATTTCAAAAAAATTTGAAATAGTAAAAAAGTATTATATTAAAGTTAATCGTCTTCAAGAAATAGTTTCAAATATTATAGATCAAAATTGATATCTTAACTGCACATAGAAAAATGTTGTCTCGTAATATAAATACAGAGGTTTGACTATCCATTCATATGATTAAGGAGGGTTTATGAATTAGTAGTATTAATTAATGCAGTGCCTATGAATTATAAACTATAGTCAAGAAACAAGTTTATGGGAAGCACGTCATAGTTAGTGCCTTCCCACAAGATATACGACGACGATTCTTCTACTCACTCTATTATATATATATATATATGCACAACACAATTCACTCCAATTTATTCATTCATTCCAACAACACAAGTATAAGCAAAAGCATAAAAATGGGAGCACACATTCTCTTCACAGTCGCAGCAGCCCTGCTACTCCTGGCCACCGCCACCACCACCGCGACCCCGGAGTGCGACATCTTCCACGTCACTGGAAGCGTGCTCTGCCAGGAGTGCGGCGAGGGGTGGAATGAATGGGTCAATGGCGCCAACCCCATCCAAGGTACATTAAAAATGGAATGTTTCTTAAATGGGAAACAAAATCATCTCTACTTTTTTCACTTTCTTCGTTAACTCACAAAACAAAATTAGAAAATAAAATGTATGTGTGTTTTGATTGTAGGGTCCAAAGTGTCGGTGACGTGCTTGGACGAGAGGAGCAGGGTGGTGCAATACGCCAGTGACTTGACCGACGAAGCCGGAAACTTCGACGTTGCTTGTAATAAATATGTAAACGGAAAGAAGTTGAACCCGCAAAACTGCTATGTGAGGCTTGTGTCGTCGCCGGACCCTGTCTGCAACGTGGCAACCAACTTCGCCGGTGGCAAGACTGGGGTCAAGCTCCACCGCCCCAATGTCGTGTACAGGGACATTCTTAAATACGCGCTTGGCTCGTTCTACTACACCACTCCCATGTGCGATGATCCTGATACAAATGATCAAGATGATTCCGAACAGAACAACTACTAATGTATTTAATCATGTTTTTCTTTTATAATCATGATCTTTCAAATCATCTTATTATGATTATGTACCAAGTTCAATATCCAATTTTACAGACTATTTGGCAGATACAATAGATCAAATTCCAAATTCTTTCAACTATTAATAAGTCTGTTTGCACCATTTAAAATTCATAGGAAAACAGCAATTATATTACAATAATAGAACAATTGTGTACACCTTCCTAAACGAAGCGTTTGCTCAGCTGGTTGCACAAGTCTTCGCGGCGAGGTGGGTAAGAGTGCGTTTATGATAAGTATGCCTCATCTTCTTGTATTTCTGTACAAAGGCTGAAAGATCGACTTCTCTATCAAGGAGCTGCCGGTGCAGGGCCTCAGACTCCTCTTCTGTCTTAATCATCGCATCTGAGATAGTTACAATAACGACTCTGTTTAATGCATTAATATAAATATTTCAAGAAAGAATCGAACATCGACTGCTCTGCTTTATAAAGCCAACTAAGATAACTATCCCCTAGTGAGGAACTTAGTAAAGACCTGAGGCACCTGAAAGGCATGCGTGATGTGAAGTAAATTGTTGACGATGATGACCAATAAATGAAATATCAATGTCGTACGCATAAAGCGAAAAAGAAAGGCAGATGAAACTCAATTGTGTAGAGTACCTTGGAGCCGATGGATGAGTGATGAGGGAGAATAGTACTTGAGATTTTCGTCCTTTTTTCTTTCTAGTTCATGAAATTTTTCTTGAGCAGCAGCCAACTCTGTAGTTCGGATTATTCTGCACTAAATTCACAAACCAAATAGGTAAATACTGTTCCCTTCGATGGTGAACACAATGTATGATAATAAAGTTTACCTGATTCCTTAGCTCCATTATACGTGGTTCCTTTTCGAGATTCTCTCCTGGACTCATGAGAATTAATTTTATTTAGTACTACTATATAACTCGAAAATGGTAGTGAAAATTATGAAGAACAGAAAACTTACTTGCTAGCTGCAGTGTTTCATTCCTGAGTTCATCTCTGACCTGATGAGTAAATAGAAAGCATGGTTTAATACATATAGAATTTGGCATTAGAAAAAAAAAATCTGCCACTCACCCTATTTTGTGTTTTGACAGGTTCCAGTGAATGCAACAGATTTTGATACGCATCCTTGTCTGATAGAAGCTTTCTAAGTTCATCAACACTGACAATGTTAGGCAACAAAGATAACAATGAGAAACTTTCCCGGGGTATAAATTTAAAGCACTCATTAACATTTGTATATTAGAGTTACATTTGTATGCATTCTTTGCAAGTAGCTCATACACGTGCCAAATTCGAAAAGCAACATAATATCTTCGATCAAAAATAGGATGCTCCTCCAAAGTCATCGTAAGGGTTAAGGTCACAACAAGGGACCTAGAACATATTATGAAAATAAATAGAAAACTAGTGGTCACCTCTTATCTTTTAGCATAGCAATGATGCCGGCGGCCTCTGCAGGTGAAACATTTGACGAAGAATTTGGTCGGTCAGTCGGTCTCGATACACCAAAGCTGCTAGAGGTACTGGATCCAGGCGTTGTAGGGCGTGAGGAGCTGGATGAACTAATGACGGAAGATGGATACCATGAGTTTGTGGACATTTCCTGGGGGCGGGCCTGAGAGCCCCTGTAGGAAGACAGAACCGACATATCAAAGTTATATCTCAATATGTAGTTGCAGCCCACATAAATCAACAAAACAGATAGGAATCAAGCAAGAAGAGAGAGCAGTGTGCTTTGCTTACTCCATCTACTATATTATTGCTTAACAAATTACTGAAAAAGCTTAACAGAAATGGAGGATAAATAAACACATCATCAATACATGTCAAACAAAATTAACACTGTAAGTTAACTTGAAAATATTCATACTAATGCTGAAATTGGACAAATTTCACATTACAAACACTGTAACTGCAAAAAAAAAAAAAAAGACAGAACAGTAATCATAATAATTTTGTTGAGAATCAATATTACAAAAAAAATAAAAGGAAATAATCCTAATTACGTGTTAGGAAATCGAAAATTCTATGATACCAGAGACTAAAACTTCCTGGACGATTGGCCTTGAAACCGTTCTTTTCACGGATAAATATGAAAAAATCGGGAATTATCCAACAATCGTGGCATCTAACATGTTTCACTCATTGGTAGGTCACCGAATTCATATTAGGAAAAGAAAAAAAAGAGAGATTGGAAAAGGACTGATTACCAGAAATTCTTGAACATGACTTTGAAGAAGTAAGCCTAAGTCGTCGGTGGTTTGGTCAAAATATCAAACAAGAAAGAGAATCAGATGTTGCAAGCCCTAACATCTATAGATTTGTCATCTCAAATTACTTGTATTTATATGTCACACTACATATGAAACATTTGCTACACAAAATTTTTCTATATACAGTGGTATGCAGAGATTATATTAGTTCCTACTGATGAAATGTTTCATTTTCAGTACTTTCTTTTTTTTATTTTTCTCAATCAAAATAATGTATTACTAGAAC
The DNA here is from genome assembly GCF_023119035.1 of Salvia hispanica. Classification (NCBI taxonomy): domain Eukaryota; kingdom Viridiplantae; phylum Streptophyta; class Magnoliopsida; order Lamiales; family Lamiaceae; genus Salvia; species Salvia hispanica. The sequence goes on from NW_025951561.1 coordinate 5,089, forward strand.
TAAAAGTATATTTATTTTTATTTTATTTATTCTCTCTTAGATTATTCTCTATACTCAATATATAAAATAAACTAGTAAAATCGAATGCTACCTAAAAAATGAGTCATTTTCCTTGTTATGGAGGGAGTACGACAATTGTTTCATTTTTATTAGGAAAAAGGAGGTATAATTTTGAGTTTATTAATCTTTAATTATGATTATTTGCCACAACTAACTTCAAGGGAAAATTAATGTCAATTGCATAATAAATATCTAAAATCCATCATCATAATATTTGAACAATGCTTTATGCAAAGTTAACCAAAAAAATATAATTTAAACGATAAATTTTATCAAAATTTTAATTATAATTTAATTAGCTACTTTTATAAGTCAACCGAAAATTATGATTTAAATGACATTTTTCTCAATTCAATGAGATTAGATACAACTCTTAGTCTCGTACATCTCTCTCTTTCAATGAGATTAGATACAACTCTTAGTCTCGTACATCTCTACTCTTAGTCTCTCTCTTTTATAAGTACACCTCATGTATAATTTAATTCATCTAGTGTAGGTGTTTGGATTTAGAGTACCTACAGCGCGGATGGATGAACTCATTTCGGCGGGACGAGACGGGAGATGCGTTTCATGCATTCAATCCCAGCAGGACTCGCACCAAGGGGGAGGAACGCGGGTTGTCTCGCCACGCGTCTCTGGGTGTGCGCGTGTAGTCCACTCCCCGGTACGAATGAACTTCTTTTTAATAACTGTTTGATTTTTTAGAAAATATCAAAAATTAATATACTACTCCCCCATCCACTATGTAAGAGTCCTAATAACTCAGCACGAGTTTTAAGGAATCGCTTGACTTTATGAAGAAACGTATAAGGAGAAATTAAGTAGAATGAAGGATCCATTTTTTATACTTAGTTTTATAATGGATTGTTAGTGTAAAAATTAGTGGAATGTGAGATCAATATATACCAAAAGTGAAAATGTAAATGATTCTTTAAATCGTGGACAAACTAAAATGACAAAATGGTTCTTTAAATGGTGGACGGATGGAGTATAATTTTAAAATTATGTCACTTTCTCAAATATATTTTTAAATTATATTTTATTTCTATTTTTATATACTCTAATTCATTTTATAATCATCTCTAATACCGCATTTATAAAAACAAAAGCTCTCTCACTCAATTTTCTCTCTAAATTTCGTTCTCAGTTGTGCAAATCAAGTATGTCTCACGATAGTAACAATTCATAACGATCGGGATGAAGCAACCTAAAGGCTCATTCGGGATTAACTTTCAACGCCGTCTCCACATGCGGTGAGGGTTATTTTTGCGGACCGCAAATATATTGACAATCCATGACAAATACTTCCAAGAAAGACTAGAACTATCGGTCGGTAAAGTCTAACGACACTGCAAAAGTGTACATCTACACTCCGACATCTTCATACTGGGCAAATGTATCGTTTCTACGAATACTTGCACCTTGTCAAATCTATTGACCACGAATGCTTGAAAAAATTCTGCAGAGGCATTTGCGACGTCTTCAGAGCAAAATATCTTCGGACACCCACCACTAACGATTGCCAACAGTTACTTCATCTTCACGAAGCACACCCAACTTCCTCGAGATGCTTGACAGCATTTGATTGTGCTACAAGGCCGGTCACCCAACGATTGTACAAGAGGCAGTCGTCGACTACCATATGTGGATTTGGCATGCGTTTTCAGAATCTACGGATTGAACAATGATGTCAACATGCTCAACTACTCCGACGTCTTCAACAATGTTTTAAATAGATGATCATTGACTATATTCTTCATGGCCAACACTCGACGCTACAACATGGGTACTATCTCACCGATGGTATCTTTCGAGATAGCTGACCTTCGTGAAGACGCTCAACATGCTGCAAGACCCCAAACATGTTCTTTTTTGCGCGGTTGCAAAAGGCTACTTTTGGAATTGCAGCAGAAGATCTATTCTAGATGATTCTTTGATTTACATATACACGTGTACAGAAAGCTAGCATACTCGAGAAAACATAAATATGATAATCATATGCATATAATTGATACTTAAACATTTGCAATTAATCACATATCACATAATACAATCAATTCATGCATTAATCACATAAAGCGAACCGTAGACTTCCGAGTAAAGGCCAAACGTGGTCCTAAACATATGACGATTTTACGATTTTGGTCCAGAACATTATCTTGTAAATTATTTCATCCATCACAATTGAAAATGTGCCAGATTTAGTCCTTTTTGGATGGCGCCGTTTAAAATTGACGGTCAAGGGGTGTTTAAACTATTTTGACTGGATTAGGGTTTAGATTATGTAAAGGTCAATTTTGGTCCTAAACATATGACCAAACTACAAATTTGGTCAAAAACATTTACTTTTTGAAAAACGGGTTCATAACAAATGAAAATACCGCCAAAATAGTCCTTTTTTATGGTTCCGTAAAAAAACTAACGGTCAACGATAATTGCACAGTGGCATGACCGTTAGTTTTTTTACGGAACCGTAAAAAAGGACCACTCTGATAAGGATTTAATTTATTATGGAATTATTTTTTAAAAAAGTGAATGTTTTGGACCAAATTCGTATTTTGATCATATGTTTAGTACCAAAATTGACCTTAACTATTATAGTAGGAGTTTCAATCCTATAATGAGTATAAAATATATTAATAAAAAATATTCAATTGATTCAATTACTTTAAATAATTAATTTAATTAGGTGTTTTGTTCTTGATTTATATTATGAATACAATTAGATATATGTATAAAACATTAAAAAGAAAGAAGAAAAAGAAGAGAAAAGAAAAAAAAACATTTACTAAGGAGAAAAAAGAAAAAAGAAAGGAAGATAAAATACTAAAAAGAAAAAAGAAAATGAAGAAAAAAAGAAAGAAGAAGAAACTAAAGAAGAAAAAAAGAAACAAGAATGGAAGAAAAAAAAATCACATGTTTGGTACTCCCTCTGTCCCAACTAAGTTGAGACAAATATTCTGAGCACGGAGATTAATAAATTATGTTGAAGAGTAGGAAAGATGAATAAGTAGGAAAGATAAAGAGAGTAAACTAGATGGTGGAATAAAGTAACAGTGATTGAATGTTTTATTTTTTGTTAAAAAGGAAATGACTCAACTTAGTTGAGACATCACAAAGAGGAATACGACTCAATTTAATT
>NW_025951562.1:0-3000 GCF_023119035.1 Salvia hispanica
CTGGGTTCAATTACGATGGCCAGCAACGGAAGTTCGATGAGTGCTACACAACCACTATTCCAGTCTTCAAAGGAAAAGGCTATGAATACTGGAGTATTCGGATGCAGACTCTACTGAGGTCTCAAGATCTATGGGACTTCGTGGAGCAGGGATATGCAGATCCCGACGAGGCGAACAGATTGCGGGAGAACAAGAAGAAAGACTCGAAGGCGTTGGCGATCATCCAGCAAGCGGTGCACGACAGCGTCTTCTCCAGAATTGCAACGGCGACCACCTCGAAGCAAGCTTGGTCAACTTTGCAGAAAGAATTCAAGGGAGATTCAAAAGTCATCGTCGTGAGATTGCAATCACTTCGACGTGACTTTGAAACGTTGATCATGAAGAATGGAGAATCTGTGGCTTATTTTTTGTCGAGGGCAATGGCAACGTGAGAAAGGTATGATTCATGGGATGCCTAAATTTGATGATTTTGATTTATGTGAAGGATGTATCTATGGGAAACAGAGGAGGAAATCCTTTCCTAGTGGTGTATCGTGGAGAGCTTCTAATTGTCTTGAGCTCATTCATGCTGATTTGTGCGGGCCTATAAATACGGAGTCGATTGGTGGAAGTCGGTATTTCTTTCTAATTACCGATGATTATAGTCGCATGAGTTGGGTTTATTTTATGAAAAATAAATCCGAAGCCTTTGAGAACTTCAAGAATTTCAAGGCTATGGTGGAGAAACAAAGTGAGAAGAGCATCAAGGTTCTTCGTACAGATAGGGGTGGTGAGTTTTGCTCTAATGAATTTAATCATTTTTGCGAGACTAATGGAATACGCAGAGAGTTGACAACACCATATACGCCGGAGCAGAATGGTGTGGCGGAGAGGAAAAATCGCACCGTTGTAGAGATGGCGAGAAGCATGTTGAAGGCGAAGCATCTCCCCAACTCCTTGTGGGCAGAAGCTGTTGCTACTGCCGTATTCTTGCTGAATTTATCTCCTACAAAAGCTGTTCAAAATCGCACACCATATGAAGCTTGGGGAGGTACGAAGCCGACGGTGAGCAATCTAAAGGTTTTTGGATGCGTAGCTTATGCTTTGGTGAGCTCTCAACATCGTCGAAAGCTTGACGAGAAATCTGAAAAGTGTATCTTCATTGGGTACTCTTCTCAATCTAAAGCATACAAGCTATATAAACCTCTTAGTGGAAAAGTTATTATCAGCAGAGACGTTGTTTTTCATGAAGATGCTGGCTGGGATTGGGAGAGCAAGCAAGATGACCCATATACTCTCTTCCCGCTGGACACGAGTGATGCAGATTCTGGTGTGAATTCGCCGCACAGCAGCCCTCCGAATTCACCACAAAACAACCCCATAAACTCACCAAATACTACTCCTCCAAATACGCCTCATACCAGCCCTATAAATCCTCCAAACTTAAATACACCACCTTCATTAAGTAGTTGTTCATCTCTCGAAACACCCCCTCCACGAGGCTATAGGTCTCTAACTGAACTTTATGAAAGATGTACTTTTGCTCTTATGGTTGCGGATCCAAATCGGTTCCATGATGCTGCTGGAGAAGAGAAGTGGCAGAATGCAATGAATGAGGAGATTGCAGCAATTGAAAAGAATGGAACTTGGATGCTGGAAGACTTGCCGGAAAATAAGAGTGCAATTGGCTTGAAGTGGGTGTTCAAGACGAAGTATAATGCAGATGGGAGTGTGCAGAAACACAAGGCTCGTTTGGTTGTCAAGGGCTATGCGCAGAAGCAGGGCATCGACTATGAGGAAACGTTCTCTCCGGTTGCTCGCTTCGAAACCGTGAGAATGTTCTTGGCTTTGGCTGCACATCTTAAGTGGCCTATCTATCAACTTGATGTCAAGTCTGCGTTTCTGAACGGAGACTTGGAGGAGGAAGTCTATGTCGTGCAGCCGGAAGGATTCGTTGTTGAAGGCATGGAGGATAAGGTCTATAGGTTGAAGAAAGCTTTATATGGCTTGAAGCAGGCTCCGCGAGCGTGGTACAGCAAGCTGGATTCGTTTTTCCAGCGAGATGGATTTGAACGAAGTGCTAACGAGCCTACATTGTATGCAAAGAAGGGAAGTAATGGTAGCTTGCTCCTTGTTTGTGTATATGTTGATGATATAATATATATGGGATCTTCTAACTCTCTTGTTACTGAGTTCAAAGAGAGTATGATGAATATGTTTGAGATGACAGATTTGGGTTTGCTTAATTATTTTCTTGGATTGGAAATTAAGCAAGGAGAAGATGGAGTGTTCGTTTTCCAGAAAAAGTATGCCGAGGATCTTCTCAAACGTGTTACTAAGATTCAGGTTCAGGTTCAGGGTCAGGGTCGGGGATAGGCTGATAACTTTCGACGGTGAACTTGAAGTTGTAGTTATTGACGCCAGTGAAAACACCATCAGTACGATCAGTCGAATCATATTTTCCGTCGACGGAGCTCCTATCCTGCTGAGTGTAGTTGAACGGAACATCGCAGATGCCCCTCGTCCCGATACAATGGACCACCGCTATGCTCCTCCCCGGCACAGGAACCGTACCTATCACCTCAATCGACTTTGTCTCCGACGTCGTAGTGTTCCACTCGAACCCCGTTGTCACCGAAGCCGTGATCTCGATGCTCACCTCCCCGATCATGGGCACCCCCGCCGTGATCGAGGAGGTCACCCCCGCAGTGATGGCCGTGCTGCGGGTGAACGAGTAAGTCTTCGTGTCCTCGTACTTGACCGAGACGGCGAGCGAGCCCTGTCCTGTTGACTTGTTCTCCACGGTGGCGGTCCCCGCGAAGTACGGCGTCTCCTCGTACACCCTCGCGTCGTCCAGCCGGTACCTCACGTTGAAGATCTGCCTGTCGTTCACCAGCTCCTTCACCTCCAGCGTCGCCTCCTTCGCGATGGTGGTCTCCACCGCGGCCAGGAAATTCTCCTTCCCGCCCGAGCTCAGCCGCTTGCAGAACTTGTCGTTGCCGGCGCTTATCAGCGCGATCT